>NC_056743.1:1214416084-1214443584 GCF_019279795.1 Protopterus annectens
TTTTTCTTGCTCTAACCGATGTCAGAAAACATTAAGAATTGTCTTGCCTGTGGAAAGCAAATACCTCAGAGATTTTCATTCTTACTGCGTCACCTGTTTAGGTCCAGACCATGATGTCCCTTGCTGTCGGTTTTGTGCCTTGTTCAATGCCCGAACTATTCGTTGTCAGGCTATTTTTGTAGCTAAATACTTTCGTTTTCGATTGCCATACTCTGAAATGGCTTCATTAAGCCATCCGACTACCAATCTTCTGAAAAAATGTAAGGATAAAGTCAGAGACGGACTGCATAGGTTCAAAACTGCCGACAGTGCTTCCGATAAGCTAGTCGCCAGTCCACCGGTACTCAGTGAGGTGCTTTTGTAGCCCCTGATACCTGCTACTACAGATTTGCAGGCCTCTACTGAAACCCATTCGGAATCCGGTATACTGCGAGATGCTTCTTCGACTATTGAACCTGCTAATGTCTCTACCTTGGATGGGTCCATAGCTGCTGTGCAGGCACCTGCTTCTGAGGGTGTATTCAGGCCTACCAATTTTCATATCAAACCGACGACTTCATTTCAAGCTAAGAATACTGAATTCCTCAGGCCTAAAGCTCGCAATCAGCCAAGAAAACTGATGACCAAAGTGCATTCTCAGGCCCATATGCCTCAAAATCAAATGATTAGAATGGCTGAAGACCTTATTACCTTAATTAGGGGAAGCCAGCCTTCCCCCTCTAAGAGACCTAGAACTGATTTTCTTTCTGATCAGGAATCTGCTACTTCTGATTACCAGGATTTGCCCTTATCTACTTATGAGGATTCTGATGCAGAGGATTCCATTCCCTCTGCTTCCCCTCCAGAAGATTTTTCTTTAGGTGAAACCTTGCATACCCTTCGGGAGCATTTCTGCTGGGAAAACTAGGACTATTCTCAGTCCAAAAAGAGACTTAGGGAATATTTAAACATGCCTCAACACAGGCCTCTAGCTATCCCTCCTGTTATGGAGATTGTAGATGACGTTTTCTTGGAATCCAGCCTTACCCCAGACACTTTGTCTCCAGCTCCCGGGAAACCTGACAGGCACTACAGAGTATCTGACTCTCACAAATTCCTTTTCAAGAATCCTACTGTGGATTTAGAGACCATTTCTCAAGGACCAAAAGGCATTAAGGCTATTACTGCCAAATGTCCTACCCCTTCTGATAGGGATTCTAGAGCTTTAGACAGATGGGGTAAGAAGGTATATACTTCTGCTACTTTGGCCATTAGAGTTTTAAATTGCCAGTTTCATATGTTAAAGTATCAGCAGCATATTATGGGATTAATTAAACAGAAAATTATGTTGATTCCTGACTGTGCTGAACACAAAGATTTACAAGATTTAATGCATTCTGCTGACCAAGTAGGTAAACATACTTTGCAATGTGGTTTTGATATTTAGAAGCATCTTGCAGGGCTGCTGTCACTGGGTCTCTACTTAGAAGGCATGCTTGTCTTAAGGAACAAAACTTGCCAGATCATGTTAAACCTAAATTACTGGATGCACCCTTACACCAAGAGTGCCTTTTTGGAAACAAAGCAGAATAAGTCCTCAAAAGGATGGAGGAAAAAGCTAAATCTATGCTAACTGTTAAAGATTTCTTACAAGTACAGCCACCTGGATTCAGTAGGCATTGGCCTTCAAAGAACTGGTCCTTTCCAGTCCCTTCCAGGCCTTCTCAGTCCAAACCCAGGAACAGCAGACAATCAAGACTTCTGTCTCAGGCTATGCACAGATCTAAGCAGTGGGGGGGGGGGGGGCACTTCCAAAGCAGGGAGTAGTAAGCCATCCCCCTATGGAAAAATGGCACAATGACTTATCTTTACCTCTACCAAGCCTTGCTCAACTACTTGCTCCCTTAGGAGGAAAGCTCACCCTGCATGCAAAAACTGGGAACTCATTACCCAAGAAAAATGGGTTTTAGTTTCCCTGGGATACAGATTCCACTTCCACTCACTCCCAACCCCAAGTGGATGGCCAGATCTCCCCCCAAACCAGTGGGTGGAGGCCCAAAAACAAGTGCTGTCTCTCCTCAGTATCAGGGCTAGTCAACCTGTCCCAGCAGAACAAAGGGGACAATGTTTTTATTCAGGACTGTTCCTGGTTCCCAGAAAAGAAAACTCCTGGTGTCCTATCCTGGACCTTTCTATTCCAACACCTTTCTGGTGGTTTCAAAATTCAAAATGCTAACTCTTCAACAGCTTCTTCCTATGCTAGCCAAGGATGCCTGGCTGGCAACTGTAGACTTAAAAGAAGCTTACCTGCACATCCCAATAAGGGAATCCTGCAGACAAGTCCTATGCTTCAGGGCAGGCTCCATGCACTATCAGTTCTCTGCTCTGCCCTTTGGCTTATCTACTGCACCCAGGGTATTTACAAAGTTCCTAGCTCCAGCCATTGCATTTTGCAGGCAGAGAAATATTCAGATTTAGTCATACTTGGATGATTTCCTGATTCAGGCAGAGAGTCAGGACTTGCTATTACAGCACCTGCCATTTGTAAAGAGACTTCTTACTTCACTGGGGTACACCATCAATGAAAAAAAAGCACTCCTATTACCCTGCCAACAGATTGTATTCCTGGGAGCAAGCTTGAGCACAACTTCCCAGATGGCATTCCACACTCCAGAGAAACAAGCTAATTTGACAACCTACTTCAAACTACTGGCCACAAAAACCCAGATATCTGCATGGAAAATTCTGCAAGCCCTGGGATTCATGGCCTCTTGCATTCTGTTAATTCTATATGCAAGACTGCATATGAGGAAACTTCAATGGTATCTAAAAAGTGTATGGTGTCAACATTCTCAGGACGTGGAAACAATGATTCCTATCATTCCTTGTCTAAGGGCAGAGTTCCTTTGGTGGGCAGAGGCCTGCTACCACAATAATGGATTCCCTTTCACTCTACCCTCTGCCACCCAAACCCTAACAACAGATGCACCAAACTATGCATGGGGGCTCACATGGCAGGGCAGTGCATTCAGGGCAAATGGAACCCAAAACAGATGCACCTGCATATCAATCAAAAAGAAATGTTAGCTGCACAGAATGCTCTGACAGCCTTCAAAGACCTTATTCTTCCAGGACAACTATTGGTAAAGACAGACAGCACCACAATTATGTGGTACATAAACAAGCAGAGGGGAACCCCTTCCTATCCACTCTGCAGACTAGCCATGGCTCAGTGGAACACAACCTTGAGCTACCAAGTGAACCTACAAGCTCAATTCCTGCCAGGCAAACTAAATTCACTGGCAGACGACTTAAGCAGAAATCTCATGGACCCACATGAATGGAAACTGGAACCCAAAATATTCAAGCTCTTGAGGAACAAATGGGGGACACCAGAGGTAGACCTGTTTGCCTCCCCTAAGAACTACCAATTGAACAAATTCTGTACCAGAACTCCCCACAGTCAAGCTTGGAAAGTGGATGCCCTGTACTTTACCTGGGAAAGCCTCTCAGTTTATGCCTTTCCCTCTATGCCTCTCCTCTCGAAGGTTCTACTAAAGATCAAACAGGACAAGCCAAGGACAATACTGATTGCACAAGACTGGCCACGCCAGCACTGGTACCCCCTTTTGTGCAGTCTGACAGTGCTACAACCTTGGCACCTGCCTCAGACCCCTTCCCTGCTGTCCCAGCAGGTGGGCCAGATTCTGCAACCTCAACTTCAAAACCTGAACCTTGCAGCCTGGCTAATTCCCTGAGCTCACCTCCAGCAATCCACAGTAAGCACGTGCTGGATGTCATCCTTGAGGCAAGGAGGCTTAGTACTAGGAACTCCTGTTCAGAAAAGTAGAAAAGATACTGTTCCTGAAGCCAGGCTCAGGGGATGGGCACAACGGTGCCCAGCTTACCTCATATTCTAGAATATTTAACAGAAATGCTCCACAAGGGCCTATCTTTCTCTTCAATTAAGATTCATGCCTTTGCCATATCAACAAATTAAAATACTGAGCCACCCCTCTTCTCTCCTCCCCTGCTAAAACAATTCCTTAGAGGGGCCAAACATTTAAGACCCCCTCCAGGAGGGCTCCCACTCCAGCCTGGGACCTTAACTTTGCATTGGAAAAACTCATGCTTCCCCCCCTCAAACCAGCTGCTATAGCAGAGTTGAAATTCCTTTCTTGGAAAACAACTTTACTTCTAGCCATCACTTCAGCAAGAAGAGTGTCTCATCTTCAGGTCCTCATGGCAGTGGAACCCTTCATTATCTTCTATGAGGACAGTGTTTCCCTCAGGACTAATCCATCCTTTATGCCCAAGGTGGTGTCTAGTGTGGCTCTAAACCAGTCCATTCATTGGCCTACTTTTTTCCCTAATCCTCAGAATAAAGGGGAAAGGATACTGCATTCTCTGGATGTACACAGACAACTTAGATTCTATTTGGACAGGACTAAGCCTCTCAGAAAATCTGACCAGCTGCTAGTTAGCTTTGCTGCAGGGGCAGAGGGGAAGGCCATTTCAAAGCAAACCATTTCCAAATGGATAGCACATTGCATCCATTTCTGCTACAAACACCATGGGAAACCTACCCCACAGGGGATAAGAACACATTCCACTAGGGCTGCATCTACCTCTACTGCATTTCCTAGAGGAGTCCCTACCAGGGACATCCTGGAAGCTGCAACCTGGAGCTCTGTACATACTTTCACCAAGTATTACCACCTGCCTATCTTTTCTAAATCCAGAGCTGGATTTGCCACAGCAGTCTTACACGGCCTTATTGCTAGCCCTAATAAACCCAAATGTGATGACTGCAACAGTGAAACATGAAGAACAAAGTACAGTTGTGTACACTTACCGTAAATGTAGATGTTTGAGTGTATTCACTGTTGCAGTCCTGGTTACCCTCCCTCCAGCCCCCTGACTTCTCTTGACTTTTACCTTTCCTATTTGTTTGGCATATATCACATCATGTGTATTAGCTTTTTGCTGGGAGTATTCCATACCATATAATTGCTTCCTACTGTGAGAGCACCTGACATATGGGGCATTCTTGGTGAGTATCATCTTACCCTCACCAAGAATGATACCACAATATGAAGACAAGATGATCAATTTCAACAATTGGCTTAAGTATGGGTGTCATTCAAAGAGGATCCAATGCCTGTCAGCCTGGGATGACATGCTCGACAAGCCACGATGCTTCGCTAGGGACGGCTTGCACCTGTCACCCCTGGGCTTTCGGATATTGGCAAAGGCTCTTGCCACCCCCATAGTGCCTTTTTTAGGCAAGGCTCAAAAGACAAACCCACCTCCATAGGTAGCACAAGGGATAAGAAACTAAGAGTTATGCTACTCAACGCCAGAAGTCTAAACCTCAAGATGCACTTTTCGAAACTCTCCTTAGCATGGAGAACATCGATATCTGTGCAGTAACAGAAACTTGGTTCAAGGCTCCCGAGAGCACCCCAGCACTACCAGATTATACCTCATACCATGCTTTTTGGCCCCAAAACTTGGACCGAACCACAAAAGGAGGGGGAGTATCAATATTCGTCAAAAATACCCACACCTCCAGGTTGGTGGCACAGCATGAAGCATCAGAGACTATCCATGTGCAACTAACAGTGGGTAAAACTGCCTTCCAGTTTATAGCCTGCTGCAGACCACCCTCCCAAACCCAGGAACCCCACTCGGCCTTCCTGAGAACACTGGAAAATATAAAGGTCTCTGCAAACACCATTATATTGGGTGACTTCAACTTCCCAAACATAGACTGGGAGCATTACTTTAGCTCCAGCACCCTAGCCCAAAGGATGCTAGAATTTATAAACTCAAATGCTATGGAACAACTTGTTACCACTCCCACAAGAGGGGAAAGCATACTGGACCTGATCATCACCAACATGGGGCCTCTGTGCTCCAGACCAGAAGTGTATCCCTCACTGGTAAGATCAGACTATAAACTAATCTCACTGGATATTCACATCCCGACCCCACCCCCTGCCCAGAAAACCACAATGAAAAACCTCTCTAAAGCAAATTTCACACTCCTCAAAACTGAGGTGGAATCCTTCAAAGCCCTGGTCCTGTGGAAAATATGGTCCAGACCGCAGAATCCTTTATAAACACATTCTATGAACACCTTCAGAAATGCATGTATCATGCAATCCCAAATAAAACCAAGACCTAATCCTCCAAAGGCAGGTGTCCTGTCTAGTGGACCCCAGCCATAAACAAACTATACAATAGAAGGAGGAAGCTACTACATGACAGAGCAAAATCCCAAAAAGGGAAGACATCTCTGATCAGTATTAGCAAAAAACTACAGGCACTCATAAAATCATCTAAGGCCAGCTTTGAGAGAAAAATTGCACAGGACACTAAGGATAATCACAAGGCTTTCTTTAGTTATGTTAGGAACCTGGGTGGGAATTCCCAGATATGCTCAGAATGAGTCCAAAATGACAAAAAATACACCGAAACCACAGACATTGCCAACATCCTAGCTGACAGGTTCAGCGCAACCCCCCCCCCCCACCAAAAGGGAAAATATCTATCCCAGCAGAGTGCTGCCCCCCTGACATCTCAGATGCTCAGGTAAGAACCGCCCTCTCCAAAGCAAAAAACACAGCATCAATGGGACCAGACGGTGTCCAGGGCTGCGTCCTACATGAACTTCAAGAAGAGCTAGACCCAAACATAAAACTACTGTTCAATCTCAGCCTTACTACAGGATATGTACCCAAAGAGTGGCGTACAGCAACAGTGGTCCCTCTCCACAAAGGTGGTGCCTCAACGGATCCTGGAAACTATCGCCCCATAAGCCTGACTAGCTTGGTCTGCAAAGCTATGGAAAGGATCATCATGGACCTCATAAATAAAGATATTGGGGACCTACAGACACTGGATCCTACCAAGTTCAGCTTTGTTAAGGGCAGATCCTGCCTCTTAAACCTGGTTGATTTCTTTGAAACAGTCACCAAGGCCATTGACGAGGGGAAGGTGGTCCACACAGCCCACCTGGACCTCGCAAAAGCCTTCGATACAATACCCCACTCGGGCATTATAGATATGCTCACCAGCTTAAATATAAACCCCTATGTCACTAGATGGGTTGCAAACTGGCTCAAGGACAGAACCCACATGGTTAGAATTGCTGGAGCCATGTCAGACTCCAAACCAGTTACAAGCGGCGTCCCACAAGGCTCAGTCCTGGGACCTCTCTTGTTCGGTATATATTTCTCGGAGGTACAGGCCAACACAGAAGGACTGTGGCTGACCAAGTTCGCAGATGACTGCAAACTAGGCGCCATAATCGACTCTCCAGCCGACACAAGCATCCTACAAAAGGGCCTCATAGAAACAGACAACTGGTGCCAGAGCCATGGCCTCAAGCTAAATGCCAAAAAGTGTATAGTCATCCCCTTTGGCAAAAACAAAGTGCCCACAAATTACCACATAGGTGGTAATCCATTAAGTACAGAAGAAGTAATTAGGGACCTGGGTACCCAAGTTGATAGCAATCTCTCATTTGAAAACCACGTGGCCAAAGTGGTTAGAAAAACATTTTATATAGCCCACCTAATCATGAAGGGATTCACATCTAGATCAGGGGAGGTCATCGTGCCTCTTTACTCATCCCTCATCAGGCCCATAATTGAGTACAATGCCCCTTTTGGGATGTACCTTACCAGACACCTGCAGCAACTGGAAAGACCCCAAATGTACCTCACCAAGAGAATCAAAGGGCTCAAACAGATGCCATATGCTGCCTGGTTAAAGAAACTCCAGCTGCACTCAGTGGCATACTGCCTGCTCAGAGGCGATCTGTGCCTGACGTATAAAGCCATGTCCAACCCGGAATTAATGGACATGATGCACCTCAGAAAATCCAAATCCCATCGAGCTACGCGCTTGAGAGACTTGAACCTCAGCACTGAAATAAATAGGACATGCTGGAGGGACAGATTCATAACCCAGAGGCTCCATTCACTCTGGAATAAAATCCCAGTCCAGGTTAGGCAGAGTCTCTCATTGACTCTCTTCAAGAGGAATCTTGATGAGTGGATATGAGATCGTAGGTTTACCCCAGGTATCACTTCTGTGTCACTGTTAGACAGAGGCACAGTATACTAACCTCGAAAAAGGGCATAGTAAAATTCATTTAAAATGGGTGGCGAAAGCCAAATACACTCTGGCTAGGCTTATAAATGCTCTAGGGCAGATAGCCTAGTATGAACCTATGAACCTATGAAAAACTGATGTAATGGCATTGGCTGCATGTTTTATACCCCTGACGTCCTGACGTCATGGAAGAAGCGACAGCGTCCGACACAGAAATCCGAAGACTCTGGTATTCAGGCCATCTGAGGGATACCTGCAAGCAGATAACCCAAATGTGATGACTGCAACAGTGAATACACTTGAACATCTACATTTATGGTAAGTGTACACAACTGTACTTTTCATAACATTGAGACCAGAACAGCTAAATCCCAAAACATCTAAAACGCATAACATCGAATTTCATAACATCTAACACTACAAATCACAAGAAAATAACATCCCCCCACATATAACACCAAACTACCAAACACACTTTTTACTACATTTCTGCAGGGGGGAAAGCCCCCCTGCACCCCCCATAAATTAAATATACCAACTCCAAGATCGCACGTACAGTGGGAAAAAGTTAATTTCCTAACCCCACTGTAGCAATCCCCCCTGCAGAAATGTAGTAAAATGTGTGTTTGGTAGTTTGGTGTCATTATATGTCATTATATGTGGAGGGGATGTTATTTTCATGTGATTTGTACTGTTAGATGTTATGAAATTCAATGTTATGGATTTTAGATGTTTTGGTTTTAGATGTTCTGGTCTCAATGTTATGAAGTTAGATGTTATGGGTTGTAGATGTTTTGTAGGGGACCTATATATATATATATATATATATATATATATATATATATATATATATATATATATATATATATATGTATATATATATATATATATATATATATATATATATATGTGTGTGTGTGTGTGTGTGTCTGTGTGTGTGTGTGTGTGTGTGTGTGTGTGTGTGTGTGTGTGTGTGTGTGTGTGTGTGTGTGTGTGTGTGAAAGTGTGTGTATTTTTGTAAAGTAATGCACCATATACTGTTAGACTGAATTTAGGTGAAATGGTGCCCCAGGTGAAAGGGCTGGATGTCATGCTTTCCTCCCCACTGTCTACTGCCACCAACCTCCACCTGCACACCTCTAATGGCCTCCTTACATTATTCAAATTACTTTTTATATACTATTTTGCACATTTTGTCCTACTCCATAGTTTTTTGCCTGAATCCTTTCAGTATGCTCTAACTAGGCCACATGTTACTGTAATAGCATAGCCCTCAGTTGTCATGGGTTTTTAGATGTTTTGAGGTGCATTTTAGATTTTTTTCCACCCAAATATTTTTTCTAATGATGGTCTGCACAAAAATCATGACTATGGAAAGAAATTCAGTCTTACTCTTCAACTTTGTTTTTCCCAGCATCCTTTTAATACACTATAAATAGCAATCAATACAATTTAATAATTGAGGAATAAATAATCAAGTTCAGCTGGGTTTCTGCAGGGGATTCACTAGAACCTCCCAGAAACCAGTGAATTAGATGCCCTATGGTGCATTTTACAGCTATTTTCTAACCTTTTGATCCAATGATGGTCTGAACAAAAAAATTTGATCATGGAGAAATTCAGTTTTTATGCTCCGTCTTTGTCTTTTCTGACTTCCTTTTAACACACACACACACACACAAAAAAGCCTTATAGTTGAATGTCAGTCCAACACAAAGTAGAAATGCAAAACCGTATCAGTGTTTTAGTTTTTATGTGGGGAAAACTAACTGCCCTTTAAGGAACAGGTTTCGGAACATTTAAGTAATATTAGGAATCATTTAGTTACCAGAGCTCTTGCACAACATGTTTTTGCTTTTAATAATCATAATTTTCATTTTTTTGTTTTACAAATAGTTTATGATATTAGAAAAGAGGTGTGACAATAGGAAGTACTGTCAGCTATGCCAGGGCAGTAGATTTGTAACATATGCCAGCAGAGCTAGCTGGCATTTTGTAAATAATTATATATCATTTGCATATCAAACTGAATTGTACAGATGCTTGTACTGAAAATGTATTTTTGAGGTTTGCTTGTGTTAAAATGTATCAGCAATGTGCCCTGCTGGGAAGGAAAAAAAATGTACATGCATTATTGCAACTGTTTAAATATATACATTCTAACAGCATGTACTAGAAGTGAAGAGGTTCATATGAATCCACCCAACTTTGCAAAATATTCTTGAAATAAAATGACTTTATGGGTTCAGCCATAAAGATATTATCCCACAGTTTTAAATGGAGCCAGAAATGCAATGTTTGTGCTTGAGAATAGGTTGTAGTTCCTGTAGGAATAGTGAAATGGTTTTATAATTTTATGACTTCCAGAAGATCTGGGCAAAGCTCTATTTGTGTGTATGATAACACATAGGTGCTAAAATCCTGTCAGCTTCTAGTTTTGGTGATAGCATGGAAAACAGAGTCAGATGACCAGATGTGTGTGATGTCATTCTGCAAGCCAAAAATAATATTAGATATTACTATGAGTTTGCTCTCAGCATTATGTATTCTTTCTTGGATCTGACAACAAGGACCACTCACTCACACTATCTTGCCTTGCTCTATTCAGTATGTAACTTAATAAGGGAACAAACTTTCAAAAGCACTGTGAGAAGGCAAAACACCGGTCAGCCCAGAATTAATCACAAGCATTTAATTGATTTGTAAAAAAGCGTTAAACACCAAACTAAAATACAGCATTTTTCATCTGGACTTCAGACTTGAAGATATTCAACATACCTATTGATATATCCAATAATATTCATATTGATTGTACATTAAAACAAGCATTTCCTATATAAAATATGGTTTTATATGTATATTGCTCCAAAAAACGTCATTGATGAATTATTCATGAATTGTCAGTTTTCATTGGACCTTTTGAATGGAATTGTGTGTATATATATTAGTCATTAGTTAATTGTTTAATTGTACAACTGATGTCTGAAGAAGTCTGAAGTCCAGACGAAAAACGCTGTATTTTAGTTTGGCGTTTAACGCTTTTTTACAAATCAATTAAACGCTTGTGATTAATTCTGGGCTGACCGGTGTTTTGCCTCCTCACAGTGCTTTTGAAAGTTTATTGTTGATATTCTCACTGTTCTTTCCTTTTTGGATTATTAATAAGGGAACAGTATTTCCTTTAGTCAATCAGGACTAAATACTGTTATTCTATAAAGGTGTGAAACTTTCCGTCAGTGTTTTTTTTAATATTCCCCTTGACTGAAACTCTGGTGTTTATTGGCAATA
Organism: Protopterus annectens; assembly: GCF_019279795.1. Lineage (NCBI taxonomy): Eukaryota > Metazoa > Chordata > Ceratodontiformes > Protopteridae > Protopterus > Protopterus annectens. The sequence goes on from NC_056743.1 coordinate 1,214,427,476, forward strand.
GATATTTAGTATTTTCTTATTATTTTATTATTTATTATTAAACATATTTAAACTTTCATTGTAGCTGGTCCTTTTTAGAAAATATTTAAGCTTTGAGAGTATTTGCACATATTTATTTGACTTCACTCAGCATAATCTGATACCCTTTTAAGAGCCTTATAGTAACTGACTGGTGGCAGTGAATCTTCCTTATAGTGTGGGCAAAGTTGGTAGAGCGGGTAATCTGTGCCAGTTTTTCCCAGGTGTGTGTGTGTGTGTGTGTGTGTGTGTGTGTGTGTGTGTGTGTGTGTGTGTGTGTGTGTGTGTGTGTGTGTGTGTGTGTGTGTGTGTGTGTGAAAATTAAATCTCAAAGGGTGTGTGTGTCAGCTACTTGGAGCAGGGACACAAAGCACTGGTTTCACAGTGCCAAAGGGGGGCCTTATTGGGACCTGGGGAGAGACAGATAGAGACACCAGATAGAGACACCAAGACCCCAGGCTGAGTGTGTGCCCTGTGTGCTCTTAACGGAAATTGTGCTTGATGCAGAGAAGTCTGTATCTGGAAATACTGAGTGTATCCATTTGTATTCAAAGTGAACATCCCTCTGCAGTGTCAGTGGTGAGAGGATTCAGGCTCCTTGATTACTGGCCCAGAGTGAGGACATCACAAGAGGACATGGTAAATAAGTGGAACAGGTGGAATTGAAATGGATCATTGCTCTCCAGGGATATAGGAAACTGGGATGTAATGGTAATGCCCCTTTAAAACTGGCTTTACAAGCTCAGAGGCTGGTTCATTGAGTAATTTATTGGACTTTCTTATTTGAGTATTGGCTTTTGAGTCTATATTACTGCTAATATTTCATTGATGATTGCTATACTGTTTTTATTCTGTTTTATGTCTGAAGAAGCTTCATAGTGAAAGTGCTTACCAAATAAAATCTTTTGATTTTATTCTACTGTGTTGGTCAAAAACTCTGTTTTTGGTATTCCTTTTACTACACCCTGAATGGCTAATAATGCACTGTACTAACAGCAAACTAAATAAACAAATTAAGGTCTAGGACCTGGGTGCTATTGACGTCCCAGAAGCCATGGGATTAGAAATGGTCTAAGGTGCATCATAGAGCTTTTTAAACAATCTTTTTCATCCAATGATGGCCTAAACAAAAATCCTAACTAAATAAAGAAATTCCCTCTTATTCTGTGACTTTACTTATTCTTGCATACTTTCAACAAACCTTGACTGGGCAGGACTGCACTGTGATATCTGTAAAGGAAATACCTGAGTTAAGTCAGGGGCCTAGTGGCTGCTAGGTCCCCAAAAGCCATTATTTTTCTAAATGCTCTAAGGTGCATTCATTTTAGAACATTTTTAGCCTTTTAATTAAATTATTTGACTAAATAAAAACCACAAGTAAAGACATTTTATTTTTTTATCCTTTCAACATGCCCTAACTAGCAAAGACTTTGATGTAATAACTGCATAGGAAAATACCTGAATTAAGCTAGCCACCTGATAACTGCCATCCCCCAACCACCACTAGAAGCCATTGGGTTATAGATGCTCTGAGATGCATTTTGCAGCTTTTTCTAACTATTTTATCCATTGCTTTGCCCAAACAAAAATCATGAGGAAGGAAAACTTCAGTTTAATGTTTTTATTTCAAGGAATGCATAAATTGTGTCCAAGGCATAGTGATCAAAGCTGGCAAAATAGTAGTTCACAGTGAACTCTGAGGAAACATGTTTACAAGGATACATAAATTATACCTGACATATCTCCACACCCCTTCCCCCAAAAGACAGACACCTTCTGTGTGGGAATATCCCACTATTGTTAGATTGAGATGAAAGTGGCTGCTGTGACACATTTACAGCAGGCCTCCTCACCCCTACCCTCAAAAGACAGCCACTCTTCTGTGTATCCTTCTGATGTCAGACTGAGACTAAACTGAAAGAACAAATAGACTGCAGTAACATATGGCAACCTCTTGCCATAAGACATATATAAAGCAGCAAGCCTCCTTAAAAATACCCCAGAACAATCACCTGTATATGGATCTGATGTTTAATTGCAAGGAAAGTAAATAAATAAAATAATAATAATAATAATAATAATAGTAATAGTAATAATAATAGTAATAACAATAATAGTAGTAGTAATAATAATAGTAATAATAATAATAATAATCACAGTAATGTAGTTCCAACTTGTTGTTGCTACTGCCACTGCCCCTACACAAGTAATATGAAATGGTAATGCTGCTCACTGTACTACTGTGCGAACGAGCACTTGCTTTCCAATGCATCCAGCACCTGCCAAACCACCAAAGACAGCCACTATTCATGCACAATGCTGATATTTGTGATGGAAGTGAAACAAATTAGGGCTAACGTATTACTCTTAAATACACTACAACTTCCCAACACTCCCACAAATAATCATAAGCCATAGCAATTCTAGTTTTTCCCTGAGTTTAGCAAATAGAGTACATTATGTGATACTACTACTGCTGAGCTATATCAGTGATTGTTTTTTGTTTAAAAGTGATCAAAGAACAGCACTTTTATCCACAATCTCCTTTCTCTTCAATTCCATCCACTTTTCTGACCACATAAACCTCATACCTCTGACTGCTGCAAAATAATACAAAAACAGTATTACTATTACTACTGCTACTAAAAATAATAATAATGATCACAATAATGTAAATCGGTTTCACACAAACAGTAATCACAGTAAAGCCCTCTCACTTCACATGAATGCACACCAGTCTTGTAAAGCCAAGCCACATCAGTGACTGTTTAAACTGTATGAACATCAACATCAAAAGAGTCAGTTACTTTCATCTGCAAAGAATGAAGCCACCCCACAAGCAGTGTTACAGGGCATGACTGGCGGATGCCTATTGGTCTTTAGTGTACTAATGCATTTGTGGTCAGGATGGAAGTATCTTAGTGCTTTGTTTGTGGCTTAAATTAAAGAAAGCTGCTTGCAACAAAAATAAGTAGCAATTTGCTACAGTTTAAAAGAAAAGAATAGAAAGAACTGTTTTGTTTTTCATCCCGAAATACAAAATACTTTTTTTTCTTTTAATAATCAGAAGTTTGTTTAAAACAATGAAACATATTTATATAATTTGCTTGATATAAAAACATTGTACAAGAGAACATATTAAAAAGATATCAGGTACATAGCAAAGGCATCATTAATACCATACAAAATGAACTTAAAACTCTTTTGCTTTAGTTAGCACAACCAACTGTTAACATATAAACATTTTAGACCTAGGCAATGAACATATATAAGAATCTTCATCTACTGTAGCTAATAACAGGACACCCTACTTTTAGACACATTTAGTCAACAAATGTGCTCAGATAAGAGCTAACATAAAAAATCCCAATAAGTTGACAATCTTGCTAAATTCCCCAGACCCATCATCTCAGGAAACACAATGTAGGAAATTACTTGCTAGCTCCATAACAAGCAACTTGCTACAGGTACTCCACACTCACCTGGTAGACTGTCCACATTTATTGGGTTTGGCTTCATTAGCCTGACTGTACCCATAAACATGTAAAAAGTAAAAAGACATGGACATTCAGAAGCCATGTAGCTGAAACACTATGTGTCCTTAAGTGGTCATTTGCATATATCTCATGGACCTTCATTACAGGAGGTTTATAGTATTAAACAGAAAAAACTGTAGCTTGGTTGGATTTTTCTTGCAATTTTTACTTATCTCGGGAGACTATGCTCCAGAGACTACAGCCAAACACCTTACTATGTGGTCCTGCTGCCCTCTGTACTTAGGCCGTATGGTCCAGGGCTGATGTGAAGAAAATATTTATGTCATTTCCAAATGCTCTTTACCCTTCATGTCTGCATGTATGTTCATAAATGTGCACCCATCATCAACATTTAGTAACAAAACCAAAATATCACACTGTTGTTACTCAGCCACACTAGTTAGCATTTTGTTGATTTATTTATGACTTTGATAACTGAGTAAGTCATAGAATCCAAAAATCCTTTCTAGCTATCAAGTTGTCCATAACTGTAAAAGTTACAACTGCAGTGCAATAAAAAATATATATATATATACATTTATAAATGAAGCACTACAATCACTGGCAACCCCATTATTCTGACATCTCACTAATTAAAGGTGATTAGCACCCTGTAGAACTGATTATATAATTACCGTCAGCATGTCCCCAATTATTACCTGTAATTCCCCACATGCCAAAAAAAGAGTGACAGGTTCTTGACACTGTAGTAGCAATAATCACAGGGACATAAGTGTCACAACATGTACAAGATAATTTTCAATCTGTATATTGCTTTTTTATTCATTTCCTTTTCGCAGTATGATTCATCATGTATACATTATCCATTTCCTTCAAAGGCAGTAATAAATGCAAGTGGGTGTGTGTGTGTGTGTGTGTGTGTGTGTGTGTGTGTGTGTGTGTGTGTGTGTGTGTGTGTGTGTGTGAGTGCATACGTGTGTGTGCATGTCTCTGTGTAGTGAGTTTCTGTGTAAGCATAGAGTTGTGGGTAGTGTGTGTGTGTGTGTGTGTGTGTGTGTGTGTGTGTGTGTGTGTGTGTGTGTGTGTGTGTGTGTGTGTATGTGTATAGTGAGTTTATGTGTAGGCATAGAGTCTTGTGGGTAGAGTGTGGGGCATATGTGTGGGTAGAGAGAGAGAGTGTGTGTGTGTGTGTGTGTGTGTGTGTGTGTGTGTGTGTGTGTGTGTGTGTGTGTGTATATGTGTGTGTGTATATGTGTGTATCCGCTCCTGGAAAATAATTATATAACAGAATAACTATAGTATAGGCAGAGGTAATAAATGTAGATATGAATGAGTATTGTGAGTGCATAAATAAGTTTCCAGCTGAATGACTGTGCATTTGCGACAGAGATATGAGTAAGTATGTTATCAGCAGGCAGCATTACTTGAAGTGCAGAGTATGTGCCTTTGAAAAGCTACCTGCTGGGATTATTGCTATATATAGACTTTATGAGCTGGGTTGTAGATGTTCTAATTAGAGGAGCCATTTTACTTTCCTGAAACATATACATTGCATGTTACCAGTGCAGTTGAGTTATGCACTTTTGGTTACAATTATTACACCAGTCTCCTTGAGAATCAATGACTTTGTGCTTGCTCAGTTTAATGAGCTATCTTTCTGCTGCAGCCCTTTATTGCTCTCTACTTTCTATACTTGTCCTGAGATTATATTTGAATGAGTGCACAATGACTGACTAAATTAACAAGTGATGGAAAGGGATTCTATGAATTGTTTTAGCTAACTCTTTTAAAAATCAAAAGTCCTCCTCAACTAAGTATAACCTACCCCAAGATGGTACAACCTCAGGCGAAGTAAAATATGTTGGTCCAAGCACATAAACTAACATAAAAGGCACAGTAGCGATGCAGGCAGTAAACACAGCACTAACCAAAATGCAGGAAACAAAGCTGAAAAAAACACTGCTTCATGAACTTTAAAATTCGGATTTATTGTGATACAAACAGGAGACGTGGTAAGTGCTTTCACCTGGATAGGCTTCTTCAGACCAAAAGAACACCCCTTCTTGTATACCCCTATATGGCAAAAAAGGCGCCAAAAACAGATAAGCCATTAAAGGCACAGTACAACTATCATGGTATACAACATAAATGAAGTGCTTACTCTAAAATACATTAACCATAGTAAAATAAAACACCTATACCACTCATAAAACATGAATAGAGATGTATATAAAAAAAAACTGCACAAATTCATACTAATTGCACAACACTAACAATAAATCCTCTCACCAGGTTGAACAAGGAGAAAATTACAGTCAGCTGCCTGTCGGGTGCCAGGATCCGACACATAACGCATGCACTCAAGTCACTCCACAACAAGTACAAATATGACTCTGTCATTGTCCATGTTGGAGTGAATAACTTGAGACATACCTCCCTAGACTACATGAAAAGAGACATGGAAGAGCTCTCGGATCATGTGGCCCAGGCAGGTATGACCCTAGCCCTGAGTAGCATCCTGCCTTCACCCAGAATGATGCCACAATATAAGGACAAAATGATTGACTTCAACAATTGGCTAAGCTTCTGGTGTCATTCAAAGGGGATCCAGTATCTGTCTGCCTGGGACGACATGATTGACAGACCACGATGCTTTGTCAGAGATGGTCTGCACCTGTCGCCTCTGGGATTCAGGTTACTGGCTAAGGCTCTTGCCACCCCTATAGTGCCTTTTTTAGGCAAAGTTCAAAGAACAAAACCACCACCGTAACAGGTACAAGCATGCAAAATCTGAAGGTAATGCAACTCAATGCTAGAAGTCTAAACCTCAAAATGCACTCTCTCGAGGCACTCCAAAAAATGGAGAACATCGTTATCTGTGCAGTAACTGAGACCTGGTTCAAGGCTCAAGAGAGCACTCCTGCAATACCAGGCTACAACTCTTACCACACTTTTCGGCCACCAAAGTAGGACCGAAACACTAAAGGTGGAGGAGTGTCAATATTCACCAAGGATATTCACACCACCAGGCTAGTTGCCCAACACAATGCATCTGAAATTCTCCATGTGCAACTAACACTAGGTAAGACTGCAATCCAAATTGTAGCTTGCTACAGATCCCCCACCATACCCCAAGATTCTCACTACACCTTTCTAAACATACTGGAAAATATTAAGATAGAACCAAACACCCTAATACTGGGTGATTTTAACTACCCTGCCATTAAATGGGAAAGCTACTTATGTACCAACACCTTTGCCCAATGGTTCTTGGAATTCATAAATTCCAACGCCCTGGATCAACTAATCCATAGTCCCACCAGGGGCTACAATATCCTAGACCTGGTCATTACCAACATAGGAAATTGATGCTCCACACCTATGGTCACCCCCTCATTAGTCACGTCTGACCATAAGCTAATCACCCTTAACATCCACATCCCACCCCCACACCCCAGTAAGGAAACCTTCATAAAAAACGTCTCCAAAGCCAACTTCATGCTACTCAAGTCATAAGTGACAAACGTCATGACACCCATGCAGACGGGAGCTGAAAGTTCAACTGCTGAATCCTACACTAAGGCACTGTACAAGCACATCCACTCATGCATAAATCGTGCCATCCCAAATAGAACCAAGATGCTCTCATCCAAAAAAAAGAAGCCAATCTGGTGGTCCCCTGCCATAAACAAACTTTACAACAAAAGGAAGAAACTGTTGCAGAAAAGAGGAAAATCCCAGAATGCAAAAAACTTCCTTACCAGTCTCAGTAAGAAACTGAGATCCCTCATAAAATCCTCCAAAGCTAGCTACGAAAATAAAATTGCCAAAGATTCCAAAGACAACAACAAGGCATTTTATAACTATGTCAAGAATTTAAATGGCAATGCTCAGATCTGCTCTGAGCTAAAACAGAATGGCATTAAATATACTGATCCCAAGGATATTGCCAATATCCTGGCAGATCGATTCAGTGCCAACTTCACCCCCTCTCACCCCCTAAATGGCCCATCTCAATACCGAAAGATTGCCAAATTCCGGTAATAATGGCCACACAGGTAAAAACGCACTCTCCAAAGCTAAGAATACAGCATCCATGGGACCAGATGACATCCCGGGCTGTGTACTACATGAACTACAATATGACCTGGCACCTCACCTAAGTGTCATGTTTAATCATAGCCTCACCTCAGGTTTCATGCCCACTGAGTGGCGCACAGCTACAGTTATCCCACTCCACAAGGGGGGATCCACCTTGGATCCCGGAAACTACCATCCCATCAGTCTGACAAGCCTTATCAGCAAGGCCATGGAGCGTATTATCATGGAAATTATAAACAAAGACATTGGCAACCTTCAAACACTGGACCCCACCCAGTTTGGGTTCGTGAACTGCTGATCTTGTCTCCTGAACTTGAATGACTTCTTCAAATCAGTCTCCAGAGCCATGGATAAGGGTAAGGTGGTCCACACAGCCTATCTAGACCTTGCCAAGGCCTTTGACACCATCCCCCACTCTGGAATCATAGATAAACTTACTAAGCTGGGCATTAATCCCTACATCACCGAATGGGTTGCTAACTGGCTTACTGATAGAACCCACACTGTAAAAGTAGCCGGCTCCAAATCCAGCTCCAGACAAGTGACAATTGGAGTACCTCAGGGTTCAGTCCTGGGACCGCTCTTGTTTGGCATCTACTTCTCTGAAGTACAGGCCAACACTAAGGGACTCTGGATAACAAAGTTTGCAGATGACTGCAAACTGGGAGCCATTATTGAATCCCCAAATGATGTGGATACTCTACAAAAGGGCCTTACAGAAACAGATGCTTGGTGCCAGAGCCATGGGCTCAAGCTCAATGCCAAGAAATGTATTGTTATCCCCTTTGGGAAAAAACATGTATCCGTGAATTACTATATAGGTGGCAGTACACTAAACACTGAAAGTTTGATAAGAGACTTAGGGACACAGGTGGACAGTGGTCTCACCTTCGATAACCACATTGCCACAACAGTCAGGAAATCCTTCTATGTGACACACCTCATCACTAAGGGCTTTTCATCCAGAAAAAAGGAGGTCATTGTACCACTGTACTCATCCCTCATTAGACCCATTATAGAATACAATGCCCCGTTTGGTATGTACCTCTCAAGACATCTGCAACAACTGGAAAGGCCACAGAAATACCTCACTAAAAGAATCACAGATGCCCTCCGCTGACCACCTTAAAAAACTCCAGCTATACTCTGTCACATATCGTCTACTCAGAGGCGATCTTTGCTTAACATACAAGGCCATGTCAAACCCAGAGCTGTTGGACATGCTACACTTAAAGAAATCCCAATCCCTCAGAGCCACACACTCCAGGGATCTAAACCTTGTCATCACAATAAACAAAACATGCTGGAGGGAAAGGTTCCTGACCCAGAGACTCCCCAGACTCTGTAATAGATTGCCCATACATGTCAAGCAGAATGCCTCTTTGGTCCTCTTCAAAAGGAACCTTGACGATTGGATGAGAGAAAGGAAATTCACCCCGGGGATCACGTCAGTCGCCCTGCTAGACAGGGGTCCAGGGAAGTAAATAGTGTGGGAAGAAATAGCCACGGAATTGTTATGGCTAGGTTTGTATAGGCCCTAGGGCTGATAGCCTAGTACCAACCTATGAACCTATGAACCTATAAAAATGCTCTCATAAAAATCCTCTCATAATATATTTAAAAAGCACAGTCATACATATCACTTCAATCTCCTGGACATCAGGAAAGGTCTCAATGGTACGTTCTCATTCAGTCCAGGAAAAACATCTGCTCTAAGTCTAACAATCCACTTAGATTGAATACTCTCAGTTCTATCCCTCACCCCCCCCCCACACCCAAATCTAGTGTGTGTGAGATCTAGTACTTTAAAATGAAAAAGATGTGTGGAATCATTAGACAAGATCATTAGACAAGACATGTTTGGGCAGAGCATTGACGGTGGAATGAATTCTGATCTGGTAGAGATGTTCCCTTATTCTGTCCCTCAGCCTCCTGTCCATCTTGCCTACATAAAACGCAGCACAGGCTTCACAGGAGGCCAAATAAACAACATGTGTAGATTCACAGTTTGCATGAACTCTAACTTCATGGTTAGTGCCATAGACAGGGTGATAGAAATGGACATCAGTATCTATGGAACAACAATAGTTGCAATTACCACAGGGTACAGTACCAGCAACCCTATCACCTCCACCATCCATAACAGGATAACACAGCAATTTCTTTAGATTCGATCTATTCTTATAGACAAAACCTGGGGCAGCACCCACAATTTCCCTCACATTCGGGTCCAGTGTTAACACATCCCAGTGTGATCTAGTCACATCCTTCAACCTACCTACATTCTTTGTATAATATAAGGGCACTCTGAAACCATGGTTTCTACTCTCTGCCAGAACACAGTGGGAGGGACCATCATGGTCCACTACAGTCTCAGAGAAAAAGGGTGTAGCAGCTTGTTCCCTCAAATAATGAGGTCTGCCAATCCTCTCTCAATATCAGATGTCTGTGATATAGGGTCTTCCTAAGATCCATAAGGACAGTGTGTGTCCATCCATGAGGCCCATCGTTGCGACCAGGGGGTGGATCACAGAACCATTTTCGTTGTATGTGGAGAGGTTCCTGCGCCCAGTGGTTGACGTAAATGTTTATATTTTAAGGGACATGAAACAGTTCCTGTTGGATTTCTATGAGTCTGTCAGATCTGTCCCTGTTGATCTCCCATATTACTTAGTCACGATGGATGTTCAGTCCTATTAACTGTGATACCAAACAGAAATGGGGTGCAGTTGCTGTCTGATTACTTGAAGGACAAATCTGGATTAGGTAGTGATGCAGTGGATCTGTTAGCTTTGTTTTTGGAAGTTGTGTTAGAGAACATCATTTTTTGTTTTGGCTCTCAGTGCTATTTACAGATGGATGACGTGTTTATGGGCACTTCTTGTGCCAATAGCTACGCCAACCTCTTTATGGCTGCATGGGAGACCAAGTTCTTGTTTGGTATAGGTGATTTTTCGAGGAACGTGATGTTTTATAGGCATTTTTTAGATGATGTGCTTTTCATTTGGAAGGGCACGAAAGATGAGTTATCTCTCTTCTTGGAGAGAGTTAATGGTCTAATGCAATACCTGAAATTTACCCATGAGGTTTCTGAGAATTGGATTTCCTTTTTGGATGTCTTCGTTCAGAGATTGGAAAGTGGCCTATTGAACACAGGAGTGTATAGAAAGGAGTGTCAACGCAATTCCTATCTCCATAGATGCAGTATGCATCCAGGTTACATCTTTGGTAATATTGTGAGGGGTCAGGTATAGAGGACGTCATGGTATAATCCCAGTCAGAATGTTTTTTAGGCAGATGTTAGGGATTTATGTGAGAGGTTTAAGAGCAGGGAATATCAGCCATCTGATATGGAGAGAGGATTGGCAGACCTCATTAATTTGAGGGAACAAGCTGCTGCACTCTTTTTCTCTGAGACTGTAGTGGACCATGATGGTCCCTCCCAGGGTGTTCTGGCAGGGAGTAGAAACCATGGTTTCAGGGTGCCCTTATATTATACTAAGGATGTAGGTAGGTTGAAGGATGTGATTAAACCACACTGGGGTGTGTGTTAACACTGGACCCGAATATGAGGGAAGTTGTGGGTGCTGCCCCAAGTTTTGTCTATAAGAATAGATCGAATCTAAAGAAATTGCTGTGTTATCCTGTTACGGATGGAGGAGGTGATAGGGTTGCTGGTACTGTACCCTGTGTTAGTTGCAACTATTGTTGTTCTATAGAGACTGATGTCCATTTCTATCACCCTGTCTATGGCACTAACCATGAAGTTAGAGTTCATGCAAACTGTGAATCTACACATGTTGTTTGTTTGGCCTCCTGTGGAGCCTGTGCTGCGTTTTATGTAGGTAAGGCGGACAGGAGGCTGAGGGACAGAATAAGGGAACATCTCTATCAGATCAGGATTCATTCCACTTTCAATGCTTTGACCAAACATGTCTTGTCTAATGATTCCACACATCTTTTTCGTTTTAAAGTACTAGATCTTACACACACTAGTTTTGGGGGGGGGGGTAGAACTGAGAGTATTGAGGATTTATTGTTAGTGTTGCCTTTTATGTTAGTTTATGTGCTTGGACTGAGTTTGGCATAGGTAGCGTTAGTCCTGTGGGGAGTGATATTTCTTGGACTTATTTTTACATATTGCTGTTTTCACCCCCCAGGGAGCATGGCAGGTGTTGCTGAGCAACAAGTGGAATTGCCTTATGTACTAGAACGAGGTACTCCTATGAACATTGATCGTTTCTCTGTATGTGTATCAGGTACTGTGAATCCCTTGATGTTGTTAGAAGGAGTCGGAGAGGAGGGTGTTGTGATCTCTGCTGAGCCGTTTGATAGGGTCGAGTTGTGAACAACAGTTGTGAGAATGGAGGCTGATTTTATGAAGTTGAAATGACTACAGACTCAATGGCAGCATTTTGAAGTTTGCATCAAAAGGAGAATTGTACCGAGGGGATTAAGAGTACTGAGGATGCCCACCACTGGTAATTCATACCTGGACTTGCTCTATAAGTGGCAGCAGGCTAACATAGAAGTAAGCCTAAAGTATATGTCACTTTTGAATGAATTCTTCCTACTGGAAGAATCTGAGTTAAGAGAAAGTATTAGAGAACAACAGAAGGAGCTGTAGTGTCATTTTCTGGCTGATGTTGTTGATAAACTTATTGATTCTACACTGGATACTGTGCAGTTATATGAGAAGCGCTTACTGGCACAAAAACACCACAAGCTCAAGAGGGACATAGATGACTTTAGGTTAGGCCAGGTCTTCCCTTGGCCGAGGACATACAGTAATGTGCATGGACCTAATGCCGCTGTTTCTACTCAATGGACTGATGCACCTAAAGGACAAATTCATGATACTAATGTGGATGTTAATATGCCTAAGAGTGTAACTGTTGTTAACACAAGTATGAGTGATGGCTCTAGTAATGTATTTTCTATGAGTAATGTGCCCCAGGGTTCGAATGTCCCCGATAGGGCTTTTTCTAATGCAGTTGTTTCTGCTGAGTCGGAGCTCGAGGGTTCGACTGTGGTGGGGGGTGGGTTCTACTGCTGCCCCCCCCCAGTGGGCCAATCTGCCATTAGTACTGACCCATTGGAGTGTGTGGCAAAAACAAATCCGAATCTGGAACCAGTGGTTAGGAGGAAGGATTCCAATCATACTATGCATACGGATGGTGAGGTGATAGGGGTGCTGGCACTACTACCCTGTAGCTGCACATAGTTCTAGTCATGGCAATGTTGACACTGTGATTGTCAATCACCCTTGCCCCATCAATGTAGTTCACAGGGGAGAGGGGAGATCAAGATCTATGAGCAGGGGCAGGACGAAGAGGAAGTTGTCAGCAGATGCCCAGGTGAACCAAAACCTCAAGAAAATGTGGGAGAAAACTGGGAGACGTTAGTGCATAACATTTCCTCCCGCCCACTCACGTCAGATGAGTTAGGGGTACTATCAAAGGGATTGACTTTTATACCTAGTTATGACAGTAATTATGTTGATACCCTAGTACAATTTAAGTTATTTATTAGGAATCTATGCCTTGGATTGGAGTTTAAGGATACAATACAGGTGTTAGATGGGAAATCGTTTAAGAAGCCTAGTGTGTACATGCCAATGGTACCACCACTAGTAGCTGCCATCAGTAAACTAGTTGAGAATGATCTGTATGACATGGAAAAGGGAGTGGGTAAGTCTAGTAAATGAAAGGGTAGTTTAACTTATGCACTTAGTATAATATACTGTTACGGATGGTGGAGGTGATAGGGTTGCTGGTACTGTACCCTGTGGTAGTTGCAACTATTGTTGTTCCATAGACACTGATGTCCATTTCTATCACCCTGTGTATGGCACTAACCATGAAGTTAGAGTTCATGCTAACTGTGAATCTACACATGTTGTTTATTTGGCCTCCTGTGAAGCCTGTGCTGCATTTTAAGTAGGCAAGATGGACAGGAGGCTGAGGGACAGAATAAGGGATCATCTCTACCAGATCAGGATTCATTCCACTGTCAATGCTCTGTCCAAACATGTCTTGTCTAATGATTCCACATATTTTTTTCGTTTTAAAGTTCTAGATCTTACACACACACTAGTTTTAGGGGGGGGGTGAGGGGTAGAACTGAGAGTATTGAATCTAAATGGATTGTTAGACTTAGAGCAGATGTTTTTCCTGGACTGAATGAGAAAGTACCATTGAGACCTTTCCTGAAGTCCAGGAGATTGAAGTGATATGTATGACTGTGCTTTTTACATATATTTTGAGAGCATTTTTATGAGAGTATTTTTATGAGAGGATTTATTGTTAGTGTAGTGCAATTAGTATGAATGTATGCAGTTTTTTGTTTTTATACATCTCTGTTCATGTTTTATGAGTGGTATAGGTGTTTTTATTTTACTATGGTTAATGTATTTTAGAGTAAGCACTTCATTTATGTTGTATACCATGATAGTTGTAGTGTGCCTTTAATGGTTTATCTGTTTTGGCGCCTTTTTTGCCATATAAGGGTGTACACGAAGGGGGGGTTCTTTTGGTCTGAAGAAGCTTATCCAGGTGAAATCGCTTACCACATCTGCTGTTTGCATCACAATAAATCCGAATTTTAAAGTTCATGAAGCAGTGTTTTTTTTCAGCTTTGTTTCCTGCATTTTGGTTAGTGCTGTGTTTACTGCCTGCATCGCTACTGTGCCTTTTATGTTAGTTTATGTGCTTGGACTGAGTTTGGCACAGGTAGCATTAGTCCTGTGGGGAGTGATATTTCTTGGACTTATTAAAATATGTTGGTATCTTCCCTCCATTTGAATTATTTTCAGTCACCAAAAGATTTGATGAGTCCACCTTCACTTAGGTTTTGGTTTTGTTAATGTGTAGTGGACCCTGACTGGAACAAGCCTTTTATGCACACCTGATAATTTAATCCTACCTCCCAAGCTCAGAACAAATATTTAGGTGGGGGAATCATGCTAGATATGCATTTCTGGGGAAAAGATGGCTTTTGGTTTGGTATTGTAATCAGTTTTTTTTTGTTTAGTTTTTTTCAGAAATAATGAGATGGAGCTCTTGTTAACAAGTTGTTTGTTCAATTAATTATCTATTTGTAGTTATTTACTGATGGCTTACATGCTGACAGAACACACAAGCATATACCTGCCACTTCTGAATCTGCGGGGTATTTATCCTCAAGATCCACTCAAAAGTCCGTGGTACAGAATTCTTGGAAGAGGGTGGAGCATAGTCATTAATCTTCAAAGAATTACCAGAAGCACATGTAATGGTACCAACTATGCCCTTACTGACAGTGTCTTCTGTTGCGGGCATGCATGATGCTTTTTCTCTTTTATACCACTCAACAATTAGCCCTCTCCTACTAATCTTCTTTTGTTCCACCAGTGGAACAGCTGCTTCAGTGACTATTGTGACTAGTGAGAGTTCACTGCTGGAGCTGTCATTCAGGCAGTCATGGAGGGTGAAGCCCCTAATTCCACTTCTTGTGGCTGACATGCACACTTACATTCTGCAAGGGGCTGCCATCCTTTTCTTGTGTGTACCCCTCAAAAGATACAGGAAGAAGGCTACCATGCATATGCAGCTAGGCAGCACAAAGCACACATTTGTGGCCCATAGTGCTGCTATCCATCTCTAGATGTCAGCATGATGACAGGCTGTCAGCTGACAGCCGATTGTATTTTTTTTAGGGTACAACTAGCTAGGCTTGGCGAGTTTAATGCAGACAGCTGAACACCAGTTTAGGCCCAAACTGAGATGATGGATAAAAATGGCAAAATGTAACTTCTGCACACACTTGCTGTAAATTTGATTAGCAGAGTGAAGCTTCCCTGCGTTATTGCTGTTGTATTAATTTTGCACAGTGTTTTTTATTTCTGTTTTTAAGTCCATTTTATAATGCTGTTAGTGATGATTTTCAGGACAAAATGCTGAGAAAAATGGTCTCACCACCAATTCACATATGTCAGAAAATGGTGTAATTTCTTAACATTATGTTAATAAAATAATATTTTTTTTATTTAGGTTGTGATGGGCAGGAGTTTACTTACAGCTATTTTCTGCAGTTAAGTACTTGTCTTCATCTGTAAACAAACACTGTCTTAAATCAACAATTAGGGACGAAGTACAATAAAGAACAATGACTGAAAATCAGGCCCAGGTTTTAAATAAGACAGTGACAAAATTGTATGAGCGTGCATTTTCTGAACTAGAAGTCTGTTACTGGAAAGTCTAACAGATCTTAAAACATTTGGTGTTTCTTCACAAAATTATAATTTCATGAGGGACGTGATAGGAAATTTGTGACAGTATCAGGAATCCTAGAAAGTTGTCTGTCACAAATAACTGTGAAGTTGACCCTGTATATTATTTTGATAAAACTGCTAATTAAAAAAAAAATAGCACTGAAAGAACATCAAGGTGGCCAAAGGAGAAATCTTTAGTCACCCAGTTTATAATGACAAAAAACAAAAGATGTCATTGCTGT
>NC_056743.1:1214448584-1214583584 GCF_019279795.1 Protopterus annectens
ACCCAGTCAGCTGATGCCATTCAAAAAACTGTCACAGTAGCTGTGCATTTCTGGGTAGGTACCCAGTCAGCTGGTGCCATTCACAAAACTGCCACAGTAGCTGTGGATATCTGGGTAGGTACCCAGTCAGCTGATGCCATTCACAAAACTGCCACAGTAGCTGTGGATATCTGGGTAGGTACCCAGTCAGCTGATGCCATTCACAAAAATGCCACAGTAGCTGTGGAAATCTGGGTAGGTACCCAGTCAGCTGATGCCATTCACAAAACTGCCACAGTAGCTGTGCATTTCTGGGTAGGTACCCAGTCAGCTGATGCCATTCACAAAACTGCCACAGTAGCTGTGGATATTTGGATAGGTACCAAGTCGGCGCATACCTCTCAACTGTCCATATTTTCACAGAATGTCCAGACTTTTGCCTCATATTTTGGTCCATTTCTCATAAAATTTGTGATTTTTCTGGCAAACCACTGAGGACTGAAGTCACTAAATAATAACAGACATTTGAGTTTCAGAACTGATGTTCTTCAAAAACGTGTGCTAATGAAATCCTGTTATTCTTGCAACTTTGTAACTTTATAAAACAATATTTAAAATCTAGTAAAAAATAGCTGCTATATTTAGTGTCTCGATAATAGCAATAAAATTTGTTAGTTAGAAAATGGCAAGACACCTTGGCAGAGAAACTATCACTATTCTAGATTCAGTTCTTTACTTACAGTAAATGGAGAGCAAATTTGAAATAAGCGCTTCAGATAGTTGAAAGTAATGATCCAAATTGATAGCCAAAAACAAGTTTATGTTGAACAATAACTGTCTGTTAAGATAGCAGTTGTTAAAGTTTCACGTCTTCTGCAAACGGTTTGCTGTAAAATAGTCAGCGAAACACACTGGCTGTTTAAATCCCAGTACATTTTCTTGAATTAACAGGTCGGTCTTCACCTCACCAAACAGGGACTTGTTCCACAATAAAACAATGCAATCTATTATATGTTGAAATTCGGTCTTCACCTCATTACAAGTGGAAACAGCTGTCCAAAATACACTTTTGAAAGGACCACAACTATGTAGTCTTGTGAACACAAACACTTTATTAACAAATAAACTGGCAAGCGCTTTCACCTTATAGGCTTCCTCAGGCCAAACTTGTCACAGAGCTTTCAACATATATATATATATATATATATATATACTTCAGATCTGGGTGACATCACTTCCCTTGTACTTAACTCACATTCAAACATTTAAAGCAACACTAACTATGTAAAAAATGTATATAAAATGCAAAATATAAAATTGGTTGACTGTGATCAGTTCAACATATACTACTTAAAACCAATTATATAATAATAAAAATAAAAATATGAACATAAATGTCATACTTTTATTCTAAATTTAATCACTCACTCATATGCTAGGATTAATTATTTAAGATGACATCAAATAAGCATTTTTAAAAATAAGCATTTTTAAAAAATAAAATAGAAGCCTACTATTAAACTTATGCCAAATAAAAAATAGCTGTGCTAAGCAAACTCAAGCATATAAAATCATTCAATATTAATGGATAGATGGCTAAAATACATCTCTAGGCATATCATGTCAGTGCAGACCCTGCGCTCTAAGTTGCATTTTAGGAAATATAAAGCTTGATAATTATCAGAACTAACATTAAAAACTTCAGTCAGACGTATTAAATACCCAAGTTCAAATAAAGGCACTTCAGTCGAACATATATTAGATACCCAAATTCAAGTGAAAACACTTGATTAAGCTTCTAAAAAGAGAAACAAAAATAGTTCGCTGGAATTAGCTTATTAGAGCAATACCTAGGTTCTAGAATATATTTCACAAATGAAATGATACAGCTTCCATTAAAACTAAAATAGCGACATCAATCGCTCTCATATTAGATGCACAAATTCAAATAGAAGCATACGCTTATGCTTCAAAACGTCTTACAACAATCTGAAGACTAAATTGCAAACATGAACAGCTAATCTCTGTTAAACATGTGTTATATGATAAATAGTATAGGTTCACTGGAACAACATAAAATGAACCTGGTAACCTCAACGTCAGCATGATTAGAGCTAGTGCAAAGTATAAGGTGTTGTGTCTTTTGTTGTTAATAACAAGACACAACTTCAAGATTACATTTTCCTTGTACTATAGCCCTACTATTATTGGGGCTAGCTTTTTAACATCAATCAGCGTCTAATTAAATCCACAATTTCAAGTATAGACTTTTAAATATACCTTTAAGTATTATGAAAAACTAAAAGGTGGACGTAAATGGTTGCTCACATTCTAGTACATTTAATGTCATAAAAGAAATAGAGCCGTACGATCTATATATACTACTCAACCCATCATATGCCGTTTACTACTTCCTAAGGTCTTTGCCTTTCAGTATTGGTTTAATGGGAATCCTGTCATTTAAGCCAGGTTTACGATCAGCTAAGAAGTCTAATGATCCACTTGGTTTCATTTTGTTCTGTTCTGTTGCAAATATCCCCTCTTCTAATAGTGGGATGATTAACTTGCATAACTAAAAATTTAAATTTGTGATCTGGTGATGTATCAATAACATGTCTAGACAATGCATTTTTATCATACTTTATCCTAATATTGTACATGTGTTCTCTAATTCTATCTCTTAGCCGCCTGTCAGTCTTGCCCACATAGAATGCTGGGCAGGAACTGCAGGTGGCAAGATATACTACATGCTGAGTGTTGCAATTAGCTACTGGGTAAAACTTAAAACATTGTAATGTAAGGGGGTGTATGAACATTGCTGTACTGTCTATTAAATCAAATTGCATTTCCTGCAAGGTTGGGTACTGCCTACATTAGTATCTGATTTAGTAATGTGCTCTAATCTAGAAGAGCTACATAACATCTTGTGTAAATTAAGTTTATTCTTGTATATGGAGCTAGGAGCTTCACCTACAAGTTCACTAATACTAGGATCAACTTTCAATATATCCCAGTACTTGGAATAAGCTCTTTTTATATCATATACATCTTGTGTGTAATGGATACAGATTTTCATCTTTTCATCGTATAGAGCTTTACTATTAGGTGCATCATTCATTTCATATGAGCTAGATGCAAAACAAGGTGAGGTTCTATCTTTCCTTAAACCATCTACTTCTAAAAATTCCGGATTAATTTCTGATGATGTGTATGCCCTATTGAGTAATTGTTGTTTAAGATTATGTAACTCTGAGTTATATCCTGTTTCTGGTGAATTTAATCGAGAAACTCTCATTGCTTGTCCCTTAATGACATTCTTAAACACAAATCTAGGGTGCATACTAGATCTATGCAATAATGAGTTTTTGTAACAGGTTTTTCTAAAAACACCAGTATTCAAAAGACCACTAGGCATCCTCTCTACATACACATCTAAATAAGAGACCAGTTGTTCAGAAGCTGTCATAGTAAATTTAAGATAACTGGTGGTTAGATTAATTTCTTCTAAAAATTCTTATTTAAAGGAAAATAACTCGCAGAAACAGAAAAATGAAATGTTGTTCCTCATGATCGTATCTGTTGGGTATTGTCATACCTCTCAGCCTCTCAGTGCAATAAATCTGGACAAAGCCAGAAAGAACAGGGTGACAAAGGCCCAACAATAGGGACAGAATTTAAATATTGCACCTACAAACTTAGAAAGTTGCTAGAATAACAGGTGTTGCATAATTATATATTTTCCAAGGATATAAAGTGTGAAACTCAACTGTATGTCATTATTTAATATTATTTAATGAATTCAGTCTTCAGTGATTTGCCAAGCCACACATTTTATGAGGAACAGACCAAATATATGAGCAAAAATCTAGACATTCTGCAAAAATCTGTACATTTGAGATGTATGCAGTGCTAATTCTCCAATGCACTTTAAATGGTTAGTATTTTTCTACAGCAGTAAATTCTGACAGGGCTTTTTTTTATGAGTGGCATCTTCTTCTTACAACTCACACAGATGTGTTATGTGTGCTTCCTTTTCCTTGAGTGTCTTGTTATTGCTCACCTAGAACTGCTGTACTTTGAATCCATCTAGCTGTTGAGACAGTCATCAGTGCATTTTTTATGTGACACACACTATAATTTTTGTTTGTTGCAGGCTGTTATGATATTCATGTTTTGTTGGATACCGGCTATTTTTTTTACTCACACCCAATTCATAACATATTCAAAAATGAAACTTCCAAATAACAACAGATGATAAAGTGGGAGATAATGGTCACAACAACACATTTACTAGTTGGTTATAATGGTCACAGCAACACATTTACTAGTTGGTTATAATGGTCACAGCAACACATTTACTAGTTGGTTATAATGGTCACAACAACACATTTACTAGTTGGTTATAATGGTCACAACAACACATTTACTACGTGGTTATAATGGTCACAACAACACATTTACTAGTTGGTTATAATGGTCACAACAACATGTTTACTAGTTGGTTATAATGGTCACAACAACTCATTTACTAGTTGGTTATGATGGTCACAACAACACATTTACTAGTTGGTTATAATGGTCACAACAACACATTTACTAGTTGGTTATAATGGTCACAACAACACATTTACTAGTTGGTTATAATAGTCACAACAACACATTTACTAGTTGGTTATAATGGCCACAACAACATATTTACTAGTTGGTTATAATGGTCACAACAACACATTTACTAGTTGGTTATAATGGTCACAACAACACATTTACTAGTTGGTTATAATGGTCACAACAACACATTTACTAGTTGGTTATAATGGTCACAACAACACATTTACTAGTTGGTTACTTTGATGACATTCAGTTACACCATCAGATGGTTGTGCACAAACCAGTAAGCTTGGGAGATATCTAATTAATTAAATTAGGGTGATTATTGTTATAACAGAGTAAACAGCCAGACCATCTAATTAAGTATGATAGTTTCATGATTTTGCCCAAGCAGTGGATGGCTATAGCATACAAATTATTTGTAGCCTTCTCCTATTTTAGACTTTCTAAGGCTGCATAGCTGTGCCTCAAACCAAGGCTGCAACACTTGTGTAGTATATGTGGAGACCTGCCTGGACACTACCCTTTGCTGAACATTGTAAAAAATTGAAAAAACTGTGACAAAAACTGAAAATCCCTTCTTTACCCTATTAATCCCTTTTTCGTGTGAGACATTTGGTGTTTGATTCAAAGTGAGGGAAGCTTAATTCAAACATAAAGTATAGAGTGTATGGCAGCCTGCTCCCCCTCTTTCTGAGTGTCCACAGATTTCAGGCAACCGTTCATCCAAAGACATGGCATCCCATGAGTGGTTTCCTTCCCTTTGCAGTTTGATCTATTTCCTGCATTAGATATATCTACTTTTGGCAGTATCTTGTACAGATACCAGCCAATTGTTTTCCTGCAAATTATTTTGCTTATTCCCTTTTATTACAGGATTTCAGGGATTTTCTTTATGCCTGTCTTACAATGTATCCCCCTTTGAAACAACCATTGACTTGGTAAATAAATTGTCACATACATGTATATAGTAACCATTTATATTGTTTATAGCCAAATGCAAATCAGAGGACCGTGCACATATCAGTTGACTTGGAAGATTCAAATCTCATGAAAATGTGATGTTCTGCTAAAGTAAAGGATGCATGGAGGAAGCATTTACTGATAGGCAGGGTATAGTTTTAACAGAAAATTATGCAGAATACATTTGGAACAAAATAGCAACGCAAACCCAATTTTGTTTATGCTGTCTATTCCTTGGCAGTGCATAAGGACATCTGAGCCTGCCATCTGTTTGCATACATGACTCCAATGCAAAGTAAAGTGCTGTTAATAAAATATGCATTAGAATGCCCATAATGTAGTCAATACAGTCGATTAGGGATAAAAAAACATAGCGACTGCAAACAGTGATAGAATAGGTATGAATCTGCTTGCATCTTAAAGGCACAGGCTTTGAATCAAGTGCACAGAGGGAGAAAAAGGAAGTCAAAAGATGGTGAGACATGCTGATGGAAGTGAAACAAAAAATAATTAGAGTAGGAGGCATTAAGCTAACAAATAAAACGATAACAGAAACAGGCACTGGGCAGGCATCAACTAAAAGAGGTACAGTACAGTAGAAGAAACCTCAGGGTACTGCAGAAGAGCATACTGAAAGGAGGTGAAAGCAAGCTTATAGAGAGAACATACAGATGTGAGATGTGAATGAAATCTTTAGGCAGAGTGTGCCAATAGAATGGCAACATACAGAGGATGGAAATCAGAAACAAAGAAAAAAGGGGAACGTGGGGGTAGTACTGACCATGTTTAGCAACAACAGAATAATTGGACATGATATAGAACTTTAGGTGCTTGAAAGAAGACTAAATCGCAATGATTGCATTTTAGACCGTGATAATTAAATGAAATAGCAGTGAACTGCAACAACAGCTTTACTGATCATAAGATCCCACAGGAAGTAAACATGCAGTGAAACTGAGGTCAGAAACGAAGGAAAAATCTCTGTCCTGCTTCATACAATAAGTAGATAGCAAACAATGCTACATTCCTCAATCTCTGGGTAAAGTATTGTTCCTTTTTTCATTTTTGTGGGACCATTGCAAGATACCTCAACAACAGCGTAATTTGCAACAAAGGTAATATGTTATTTTTTGCTTTGCAGACAAATAAAACAGTACAGACTACATCAAGAGGAAGTGGAAACTAAAAGTGAATTTCATAGCAGCATGCAGAGTAGGTTAGTAGTTATGAAACAAAGCCATACCTTTAGATTGCAGTGTGATACTAAACCTAAAGACTCCTGTTCATAAAACATGCTCAAGAACACAACAACATGGTTACTAAAATCAGATGAAACATAGTGCATATCAGGAAGGAAAGAAAAGACTCAAAAAAGGTAACTATTCATTTTATAACCCTGTTAGGAATGTATCCAGCAATACTGTATGAATGACCAAAGTCCAATATTGCCTTGGAAAAAGACGCTCACATCTTTTGAGCCATTTCATCAGCTTGGATTTACCTGTATCAGAAATCAGTCCAAAAGGTATCACATGCACCATGAATCTGCCAGTCACATTCTGTCAATAGTGATGCATAGCTAATTATATCAAGGAAAACTGTACTTGCAAGCTCTGTGCTGACATTACATGAAAATTTCTGTATGAGCAGGGATTCCTAGCCTTGTAATGCATACGCTGCACAAATGAGATTTTAACAGGTCACCCTTGTTGATATAATATTACACCACAGTAGTGTTTTTAGCCATATCGTTATGAAACACTTCCAGCTCAAGCAACAATGTATTCAAAATAGCTAGTTATTAGGAAATAAGCAGTGTGGATACTGCATATACAAGGTTACATGTACTCAAAAAGTATTTTTTAATTATGGCACAAGGAACAGTCACAATTAAACATTGTTGTGTTCTTAGCTAAACTTGGGTATACATACTATGAGTTGACTGAAAAAGCTGGCTATACCGAAATGACCTACAAGGATATATTCTGTGCACAAGCACCAGAGGCAGTACACATACACATTTTGCTGTGCTTCTCTTTTGACTTATATTGTGGTTCTTACTATAACCAAGATATCTGTATATGAATTACTTTGTATGCTGCGCTGAAACATCAAAATAGAGAAGTGCAGAGCATACACTGTGTCTGTATTTATTTATTTTTACATTTGTTGACTGGGTTAGTCCAACTGGGCAGATACCCTTTTTCAGTGGAGGCCTGAGGAGAAAAGCTCCAAATTATACATACATGGTGTTAAAAGAAGTATAACATTAGTCAGATACAATTACATTCAATATTTAATCACAATACAATTACTGAGAGATATATGGCATGAAGGAAGATCAGTTAAATGTTTTTTTAGAGAACAAAGTATAACATTAATCACATACAGTTCATCCTATACTTAAACATCACATGATTACTAGCAGATATACAGCATGAAGTAAGATCAATATAAAATATAACATCACATCAGGAACAGAGAGATTGCAGTATAGCCTATTTTAAGGAAACAGGCATAGATTTAAAATGAATTTAGGTAAGATGTAAAGAGAAAGAGAGCAAGAGGAAGGAGGGGTTAGTTGCTGTACGTTGGGTTGGTGCAAGGGCAATTCCAAGAGTTTAATATGTTGTCTTTTAATGTTTTTTTAAACGGTAAGTGTCAGTAATCAGTCTTACTAGTAGGGGCAGTTTATGCCAGGCATTGGTAACTGTGAGATTGTAGAGAAGTTTACCAATGTTTTTATTGGGTTTATAAATCTCCAGGAGGTGTTGGTGAGAGCTACAGAGTGTATGGTTAGGGGTGCAGAGGGACATACGAGTTGAGAGAGCAGGACAGGAGTTGGGTTAGTTAAGAATAGAGTGAGTCAGTTGTAGCTGAGGCAGGAGTTTTTGCCGCAATTCAAGCCACTGAAGGATTTTTAGAGATAGGCAATAGTGTGAGCGACAGGGATGATTTGAAACAAATCTAGCAATTTTATTATAAGTGAGCTCTAGCTTAGTCCAAAGATTAGTTTGTAGGTAAGTAAGAACTGGGATGGCATACTGTTTAATAGGGTGGGTAGTAGATAGGCCTGAGTAAGAGAGAGTTTAGATTCATCTGTGAGGAATTTTTTGTTTCTATAGAGCAGGCTAAATTTTTGATGGGTCTTTTTCATGCAGTGTTGTATGTGAAAATTGAATTTTAGTCAGCTATTATGAACCCTACTAGTTTAGTGTGGCTTTCTACCTTGATAGTTGTGTTGTTGAGGGTAGAGATGTTGAAAGTAGCTTTGATGTGTTGGAGAGAAGTTTGGTTTAGTTAGAGCTGAGAAGGAGCTAGTTGGAAGCTAGCCATTTTTCAAATGAGTTGAGAGATTCCTGAGTTAGGGTGAAGAAATGAGAGAGATTGTCAGAGGAGGAAATTCTTGCAGAGTCATCAGTGTACTGTATTAAGGAAGAGTGAGGACAGGATGTGTGTAGGATGTTAGTGAAAATGTTGAATAATAGGGGTCTAAGAATGGAGCTGTGGATAATCCCAGTATGGGCAGAAAGGAAGGGGGAGGATGCAGACAGCCATTTTACATGCTGAAGGTGGATTTGACACTCCAAATTAGCCCTAGGCATGAGTGCGTGCATGTGTGTGCCTTCTGTGGAAGGTTGGGCGCTGAGCTGGCAACTTGACAACATAAAACTATACTGCCAATCATGAGCAGACAGGTGATCCACTGTGGCAACCCCTAACCAGGAAAAGCTGAAAGAAGAAGTCTGTCTGAGAGATAACTAGCAAACCAGCATACAGCAGAGCTGGAGAAAGTTTAGTCAGAAGAAGGTTGTGGGAAACAGTGTCAAACGCCTTTGAAGGGTCAACGACTAGACAGGAGGCTAATTTATTGTTGTCTCAAGAACTACAGGCAGCCTTTTTAAAATATACTAGTGCTGTGGATGTAATGTGGTAAGGGGAAAAGCCATGTTGGATAGGGGTACAGGATTTTCATGTAGAAGATGATCTAGGAGGTGTTTATGAATGCACTTCTCAAGAATCTTAGATAGTGGAGAAAGAATGGCTATAAGCCTGAAATTGGAGAGGTCAGTGGATTTTCCTCCTTTATTTAAGCATATAACATAGAAATTCTTCCAGATATCAGGAGCAATGTTTTCTTTCTAGATCT
This sequence comes from Protopterus annectens, assembly GCF_019279795.1. Lineage (NCBI taxonomy): Eukaryota > Metazoa > Chordata > Ceratodontiformes > Protopteridae > Protopterus > Protopterus annectens. Next base: position 1,214,458,285 of record NC_056743.1, read on the forward strand.
ATTAATTAGTATGGAGATGGAATATGCAATGAATTTTGCATCAACTTTAAGGAAAACAGATGGTAAGTTATCAGCGGAAGGGGGTATGTTTTGAGTTTGCTGAGAAGACCTCTGATATAAGCAGTGGGGACAGGCTTAATAGAGAAGGAGATAGTGTGGGTGGATGGAGAGGGAGCAGTACAGGGGTAGGTACTTGTATATGTTTTAGTTAGCTTCTGCATGGAGTCAATAAAGAATGAATTAAACGATGTAACAGTGTCTAAGGCATAGCTATTGGGGAGGGAGAAGGTGCAGAGGGTCTACCTGGATGTAGAATTTTGTTAATAGTATTCCAGAATTTTTGGGGGTTGGAGTGGGATTTATTTTGTGGCTTTAGGTAAAAGTTTATTTTATCTTTGTTGAATTATTTTTGTTAGGTTACAAAGTTCTCTGTAAGACTAAAGATTGGAAGGGGATTTTTTTTCCAGTTTTTCCAGGCTTTATCTCTTTTGTACATGAGGGAACCAGTGTCTTGAATTATCCAAGGTGCAAAGTTAGATTTTATTCTAATTTTCTTGACTGGGACAAGGAGTTAAGAATGTTTAGGAAGATGCTGTTGAATTTTAAGACAGCATCTTCTAGTGAGAGGTTATAGAGGAAGGACCAGATAATAGAGGAGAGCATATGGTTGAAGGTGTCTTGATTGAAGTTAAAAAGTTTGTGACAGTCTTTTTAATGATAGGACTTATACAAGTGGAGGGAATGTCTTTGAATATAGGTTGGAAGGTGATTACTTAGGGTATCAGGCAGCATGGTGGAGTTATTGTATAGGTATGGGTTGAAAGTGAGGATCCAGTCAAGTATAGAGCTGGTCTTAATATGTTTGTTCAGATGAGTCTTGGAAGTGATTAGTTAGGAGAATCCATAGAGGTTTATACTGGCACTAGGAGAGTTTGAGGTTATAGAATTCCAATCAATGTTAACATCGCACAATACAATAGTTTTATAAGAGATAGCTTGTGAGATCCAAGAAAGAAAGTGTCTGAGGACAGGTAAGTTGTTTCCTGGAGGAATATAAATGGAAGCAATATTTTTTTATGATTGTTCAGTTTGCTATTTGCTATAAGGACATCTGCTGGGTGGAATTTGGTGGTGAGAGAGTTAAAGGGTAGAAGGAGAGTTGTTCTGAGTACAGTATTGCTGTACCTCCCCCTTTTTATTGAGTCTATCCTGATGGATGATATACAGTAGTAACCAGGGGGTAAGATTTCACTGTCAGATATATGGGGGTTTAACCAGGTTTCTGAGAGGGTCAGAATGTGAGGAGTATGGAGACATATACAGGAATGTAATTCAGTAACTTTGTTTAATATGAGTGAAGTCTTCTAGGCATGACGGATTGCTTAAAGCACATTGGAAACTGTATGCATTATCTGATGAAGTCTTTGTCATTGGAGACGAAAACGCAATTTTGTCAAGAGCGTTAATCTGCAGTTTTTATATGTTCGTGTCTTACTTGGTGGAATTAAACAGTGGAACCTTTGCTGGTGTGTTTCCTGCCTTCTACTAGGCTGTTTTGGATTTTTTTCTTGGTTTTTGGTCGTTTTTCTACACTTACTAACTTTGTTTAATATACTTTGAATGTTGACAGAGAGAGTACAGTTAAGTTTCTGTTGGATGTGGAGGAGTAGGTCTGAGGAGAGGAAAGTAGTGGTGTGAGGAGGGTTGTGGGGATTGGGTGCTTGAGAGAAGGAAGTGATAGGTCCTGGGTTGGGATGTATATCACCTGAGAGTAGTATTTTTAGTATTGGAAATTTTACTGGGGAATAGTTGAGGTTTACAAGGATTTATTTGATCTTTATTTTGGGGGATAGTGAGGGCTGATGAAATCATTTCATTTTGTGAAGGTGGGTGGCACTGTGGTTGAATAGTATAGTGGCAATACAGAATGTATAAGTAATTGAGAGATGAGTTTGTGTGAAGGTAAGAGTAGGGGCAGGGTTTTTGAATATTAGACTGTAATGACATGTGGTAGAGATAGAGAGAAGGTATAAAAGAGTAGTGAGGAGAACATGTATCATGTTATGTGATAGGTCAAAGGCAGGAGGAGAAATACTTGCAAAAGAAGTGAAATAAGATGGGAGGGTATATGATACTATAGGAAGGTTAGAGTTAGAGAGGTATGGTTATGCCAATCTCAAAGAGGAGTTCCTGTGTAAAAAGGAAGTGAATGTTAGTTGGTGGGTTTGTGAAGAAGTTGGGAGGGGAAAGAGGGAGTGGTTTGGATGGACAGAGTATACGTTTACAGTATTTGGGGGTGGGTGGAAATGGGGGCAGGGTATGGGAGTGGAGTGAGCCTGAGCATAGCGAGGTTGAATGGAGCAGGTTGAGCCAGCAATGTGGACCAGACTGTGAGATCAGAAAAAAAAACAATCAGCTATAGCAACTTGTCCAGGTCAGTGAAACAAAGCCAATGCAACTGTTTATCTCTTTTTTTATTTCTTTTCTTGTTAAAGTTGGGCAGACCCAACCTGATGGAAGATACTGCTAGTTGCAGTGTATAAGGAGAGGGGATAGGGAGTGGGTCCAGTTGTATGCACACCTATAGTTCTTAGTATAGAATTATTACATTAAGAGAGGACTGATACTTCAGTCTTAACATGCACTGTTAGCAGTAGTTTAGATAGTTAAGGATTTCAGCTACGGCACATTCCAATATTCTGGACAGCTGTTTAGGCAGCCACTGCAGAAAGGATCTGAGATCTCAGTGTAGTGTTAATGGGGACTGTAAATATAAAGTAGATAGATTGAGTGAATGAGTAAAGTGTAAAAAGGTGGGAAAAGGGGAGTGAAGGAGTTAGAAAGGTAGTCTGAAAGGCAAGAAAGCTAAGAAGGCAGAATACAATGCAGTTAGTTAAGCAAGGCAGGCTGGTAATACCTTCTTTGCTTGAGACTAGGCTTACAAATAGTAAATTTTATTGGCTAGTTAGATTACATGTATAAAGCTCATATCTTAGCAAGAATCAAATTAATCAAATGAATTAGTCTCAAAGAAAATAAATTTATACCATGCATAAAATCTTCCACTGATTACAAAATGTTTGTAAGTGCAACAAATCCATATATTTTACACAAATATTGCACAAAGTGATCTCCGGTAATGGGTAGCTATCCAATAATGTTCCAAAGTGATGGTGTATGATGTAATACAACACAAGAGGTCAGGATTTGCTGAGGCTAGCATCCATTGGCATAGCAGGACAAGCCCTTATGATATAATTCAACATAGGAAGTCAGGCTTTGCAGAAGTCAACTCCACTGCTATAGCAGGACAAGCCCTAATGTAATTCAACACAGAAGGTCAAGATGTGCTGATGTCAGCTCCATTGGCATATCAGGATAAGCTGTTATGATGTAATTCAACACAGGAGGACACGATTTACTGAAGCCAGCTCCATTGGCATAGCAGGAAAAGTTCTTGACTACAACAAGTTCAGTTAGTGTCTCAAACACATGCTGAAGTTGAGTGGGGAGGGAGATGAATGAGGTGGCTGGGCCTGCTTATTTTTTCAAGAGTGGTACGCATGTTGGGGCACATGAAGTGCCCCTATTAACCTAGTGAGAATGAAAAAATTAGCTTGATGTTCCCATTCTAGGATGAAGGGATGCTTGTGAGCATAAATCACCTATGAAGGTGAGTGAAAGCCCCATGCCATGACCATTACATGCCTTTTTAAAAATGCATACTGGGAATAAGCAGATGGTTAAGGACATAAAGAGAAAACCCTGGTTCCTTAACAGCTAGCAGCACCACTCCTGGATTGGTCACCCCTTGGCCCTGTGTGAAGGAATGGGCCATGCTGCTCTCACCCCAACAGGGCAAAAAGGACAGCTGACAGCAGTAGGGAGAACAGCACTCAAGGAGATCCAAGATGGTGGATAGCACAAAGAAGAATGCCAGTAAAGTGTTGTAGGCTTTATAAGATTCTAAAAAACTTTTATAGCAAAATGTTTTGTTTCATTTGAAGGAAATGTTCAAAACAATGATGGATTTGTTATTACAACCCTCTAGTCAGAAGGGTTGTAGGACAATATTTTGAGTGAACTGTTGTTCCAGATGTGCTGGAGACTGGAAAAGATTTTTCATGGGGTGAAATTATGGACAAAATCCAATTGGAGAAAGCAGAAGCCATTTTAAAACAAGAGTCCCAGAAAAGACATTGTATGACAAGACTGTTAAGGAAACTTCAGGGAAAACAACAAGAGATGAACACAGGAAAATAAATGTCGACAGTCAAAAGAAATTTGTGATAAGAATTCAGAACAAATATGTAAAAGAAATGGAAAGGTATAATATTTGAGATAAGTTAATGGTACCACAAGGAGGGAAGGCACATGGGGTAAGAGCTTTTATTCTTATTCATAAGGAGATATTTTGTGACAGTATTTTTGAGAATGGTTCTATTCTAATATGTTTTGTAGGGGAGTATGAGAAGAAAAACAACTAATCTATGGGACTCTTATATGATTAAAGCATTTCACAGAAAAACAACTTGGCCAGTTAAGACCTGCATGATATCAATTGAATGCATAAGTGTAGCTAAGTAACTTTTATCTGCACTTTTTAAAGTAATTTGCTTGTGTTGCATTGAGCAATATCTAGCAAGAAGTTGACTGTTTTTTCAGTAGTGCATGTGGTATTTTCAGTTAAGGCTTGTTCAAAACCTGCATAGCCAGTGATAGGTGGGGGTAGTAGTTTCCTTCATTGTTATTCAGTTTCTGTCCTATACAAGTGGCACAGTGAATTATCTTCTGTTTAAATTGTGAGCTTTGGCGGGTTAAGACCTGCGTGATATCAATTGAACGCATAAGTGTAGCTAAATAACTTTTATCTGCACTTTTTAAAGTAATTTGTGTTGCATTGAGCAATATCTAGCTAGAAGTTGACTGTTTTTTCAGTAGTGCATGTGGTATTTTCAGTTAAGGCTTGTTAAAAACCTGCATAGCCAGTGATAGGTAGGGGTAGTAGTTTCCTTCATTGTTATTCAGTTTCTATCTTATACAAGTGGTACAGTGAATTATCTTCTGTTTAAACTGTGAGCTTTGGCAGGTTAAGACCTGCAAGATATCAATTGAATGCATAAGTGTAGCTAAGTAACTTTTATCTGGACTTTTTAAAGTAATTTGTTTGTGTTGCATTGAGCAATATCTGGCTAGAAGTTGACTGTTTTTTTTCAGTAGTGCATGTGGTATTTTCAGTTAAAGCTTGTTAAAAACCTGCATAGCCAGTGATAGGTGGGGGTAGTAGTTTCCTTCATTGTTATTCAGTTTCTGTCTTATACAAGTGGTACAGTGAATTATCTTCTGTTTAAACTGTGAGCTTTGGCCAGTTAAGACCTGCATGATATCAATTAAACGCATAAGTGTAGCTAAGTAACTTTTATCGGCACTTTTTAAAGTAATTTGTTTGTGTTGCATTCAGCAATATCTAGCTAGAAATTGACTGTTTTTTCAGTAGTGCATGTGGTATTTTCAGTTAAGGCTTTTTAAAAACCTGCATACCAGTGATAGGTGGGGGGTAGTAGTTTCCTTCATTGTTATTCAGTTTCTGTCTTATACAAGTGGTGCAGTGAATTATCTTCTGTTTAAACTGTGAGCTTTGGCCGGTTAAGACCTGCATGATATCAATTGAACGCATAAGTGTAGCTAAGTAACTTTTATCTGCACTTTTTAAAGTAATTTGTTTGTGTTGCATTGAGCAATATCTAGCTAGAAGTTGACTGTTTTTTCAGTAGTGCATGTGGTATTTTCAGTTAAGGCTTGTTAAAAACCTGCATAGCCAGTGATAGGTGGGGGTAGTAGTTTCCTTCATTGTTATTCAGTTTCTGTCTTATACAAATGGTACAGTGAATTATCTTCTGTTTAAACTGTGAGCTTTGGCCGGTTAAGACCTGCATGATATCAATTGAACGCATAAGTGTAGCTAAGTAACTTTTATCTGCACTTTTTAAAGTAATTTCTTTGTGTTGCTTTGAGCAATATCTAGCTAGAAGTTGACTGTTTTTTCAGTAGTGCATGTGGTATTTTCAGTTAAGGCTTGTTAAAAAGCTGCATAGCCAGTGATAGGTGGGGGTAGTAGTTTCCTTCATTGTTATTCAGTTTCTATCTTATACAAGTGGTACAGTGAATTATCTTCTGTTTAAACTGTGAGCTTTGGCCGGTTAAGACCTGCAAGATATCAATTGAATGCATAAGTGTAGCTAAGTAACTTTTATCTGCACTTTTTAAAGTAATTTGTTTGTGTTGCATTGAGCAATATCTAGCTAGAAGTTGACTGTTTTTTCAGTAGTGCATGTGGTATTTTCAGTTAAGGCTTGTTAAAAACCTGCATAGCCAGTGATAGGTGGGGGTAGTAGTTTCCTTCATTGTTATTCAGTTTCTGTCTTATACAAGTGGTACAGTGAATTATCTTCTGTTTAAACTGTGAGCTTTGGCCGGCTAAGACCTCCATGATATCAATTGATTCCATAAGTGTAGCTAAGTAACTTTTATCAACACTTTTTAAAGTAATTTGTTTGTGTTGCGTTGAGCAATATCTAGCTAGAAGTTGACTGTTTTTTCAGTAGTGCATGTGGTATTTTCAGTTAAGGCTTGTTAAAAACCTGCATAGCCAGTGATAGGTTGGGGGTAGTAGTTTCCTTCATTGTTATTCAGTTTCTGTCTTATACAAGTGGTACAGTGAATTATCTTCTGTTTAAACTGTGAGCTTTGGCCGGTTAAGACCTGCATGGTATCAACTGAATGCATAAGAGTAGCTAAGTAACTTTTATCTGCACTTTTTAAAGTAATTTCTTTGGTTTGCATTGAGCAATATCTAGCTAGAAGTTGACTGTTTTTTCATTAGTGCATGTGGTATTTTCAGTTAAGGCTTGTTAAAAACCTGCATAGCCAGTGATAGGTAGGGTAGTAGTTTCCTTCATTGTTATTCAGTTTCTGTCTTATAAAAGTGGTACAGTGAATTATCTTCTATTAAAACTGTGAGCTTTGGCTGGTTAATACCAGCATGATATCAATTGAACGCATAAGTGTAGCTAAGTAACTTTTATCTGCACTTTTTAAAGTAATTTGTTTGTGTTGCATTGAGCAATATCTAGCTAGAAGATGACTGTTTATTCAGTAGTGCATGTGGTAATTTCAGTTAAGGTTTGTTAAAAAACCTGCATAGCCAGTGATAGGTGGGGGTAGTAGTTTCTTTCATTGTTATTCAGTTTCTGTCTTATACAAGTGGTACAGTGAATTATCTACTGTTTAAACTGTGAGCTTTGGCCGGTTAAGACCTGCATGATATCAATTGAACGCATAAGTGTAGCTAAGTAACTTTTATCTGCACTTTTTAAAGTAATTTGTTTGTGTTGCATTGAGCAATATCTAGCTAGAAACTGACTGTTTTTTCAGTAGTGCATGTGGTATTTTCAGTTAAGGCTTGTTAAAATCCTGCATAGCCAGGGATAGGTGGGGGTAGTAGTTTCCTTCATTGTTATTCAGTTTCTGTCTTATACAAGTGGTACAGTGAATTATCTTCTGTTTAAACTGTGAGCTTTGGCCGGTTAAGACCTACAAGATATCAATTGAATGCATAAGTGTAGCTAAGTAACTTTTATCTGCACTTTTTAAAGTAATTTGTTTGTGTTGCATTGAGCAATATCTAGCTAGAAGTTGACTGTTTTTTCAGTAGTGCATGTGGTATTTTCAGTTAAGGCTTTTTAAAATCCTGCATAGCCAGTGATAGGTGGGGGTAGTAGTTTCCTTCATTGTTATTCAGTTTCTGTCTTATACAAGTGGTACAGTGAATTATCTTCTGTTTAAACTGTGAGCTTTGGCCGGTTTAGACCTGCATGATATCAACCTGAATGCATAAGTGTAGCTAAGTAACTTTTATCTGCACTTTTTAAAGTAATTGTTTGTGTTGCATTGAGCAATATCTAGCTAGAAGTTGACTGTTTTTTCAGTAGTGCATGTGGTATTTTCAGTTAAGGCTTGTTAAAAACCTGCATAGCCAGTGATAGGTGGGGGTAGTAGTTTCCTTTATTGTTATTCAGTTTCTGTCTTATACAAGTGGTACAGTGAATTATCTTCTGTTTAAACTGTGAGCTTTGGCCGGTTAAGACCTGCATGATATCAATTGAATGCATAAGTGTAGCTAAGTAACTTTTATCTGCACTTTTTAAAGTAATTGTTTTGTGTTGCATTGAGCAATATCTAGCTAGAAGTTGACTGTTTTTTCAGTAGTGCATGTGGTATTTTCAGTTAAGGCTTGTTAAAATCCTGCATAGCCAGTGATAGGTGGGGGTAGTAGTTTCCTTCATTGTTATTCAGTTTCTGTCTTATACAAGTGGTACAGTGAATTATCTTCTGTTTAAACTGTGAGCTTTGGCCGGTTAAGACCTGCATGATATCAATTGAACGCGTAAGTGTAGCTAAGTAACTTTTATCTGCACTTTTTAAAGTAATTTGTTTGTGTTGCATTGAGCAATATCTAGCTAGAAGTTGACTGTTTTTTCAGTAGTGCATGTGGTATTTTCAGTTAAGGCTTGTTAAAAACCTGCATAGCCAGTGATAGGTAGGGGTAGTAGTTTCCTTCATTGTTATTCAGTTTCTCTCTTATACAAGTGGTACAGTGAATTATCTTCTGTTTAAACTGTGAGCTTTGGCCGGTTAATGCCAGCATGATATCAATTGAATGCATAAGTGTAGCTAAGTAACTTTTATCTGCACTTTTTAAAGTAATTTGATTGTGTTGCATTGAGCAATATCTAGCTAGAAGTTGACTGTTTTTTCAGTAGTGAATGTGGTATTTTCAGTTAAGGCTTGTTAAAAGCCTGCATAGCCAGTGATAGGTGGGGGTAGTAGTTTCCTTCATTGTTATTCAGTTTCTGTCTTATACAAGTGGTACAGTGAATTATCTTCTGTTTAAACTGTGAGATTTGGCCAGTTATGACCTGCATGATATCAATTGAACACTTAAGTGTAGCTAAGTAACATTTATCTGCACTTTTTAAAGTAATTTGTTTGTGTTGCATTGAGCAATATCTAGCTAGAAGTTGACTGTTTTTTCAGTAGTGCATGTGGTATTTTCAGTTAAGGCGTGTTAAAAACCTGCATAGCCAGTGATAGGTGGGGGTAGTAGTTTTCTTCATTGTTATTCAGTTTCTGTCTTATACAAGTGGTACAGTGAATTATCTTCTGTTTAAACTGTGAGATTTGGCCAGTTAAGACCTGCATGATATCAATTGAACGCATAAGTGTAGCTAAGTAACTTTTATCTGCACTTTTTAAAGTAATTTGTTTGTGTTGCATTGAGCAATATCTAGCTAGAAGTTGACTGTTTTTTCAGTAGGTCCCCACCCACCCTCCCTGTTTTTGTCTTGGTGTTAATCTTGGTGGCATTGAAATTGCCCACCCCTCTTGTAAATTTGCACTTGGATACTCCTCCTGGGCCCATCTCATTTGCTCACTCAAAAAAAAGAATGTATCTGCTTTTACTGTATTTGTGTTTCTTCCTACTTTATTTTGCTTTTGCATCATCTTAAAAGTACTCAATTGTATTTATTACTGCTTCGTGTAACTCACTCTAAGCCTTTTAGTTTAAGCACTTGGGCTTCAGACCAGTTGTTTTACATTAAGAAGGTTTGTGCTCTGCACTCTAGTGGCAGGACAGGTAGTTTACCTCCTTCTAAGTTTGGAACTGCTGATTGAGGGCTCAGTGTTTGGTATTCTAAAAGTGTATTAATTCTGGTTTAAGCACTTGGGCTTCAGGCCAGTTATTTTACATTAAGAGGGTTCGTGGTCTGCACTCTTGTGGGAGGAGAGGCTGGACTCTGCCATTCTGAGCTGGGAATTTCTGGTTAAAGGTTTATAGTGCCTGCATATTTGTACTGCTTCTTACTAAATTGGTACACCTTGTTTGCTGTAGCATAGACTAGATCTTAGCCTACTGAATCTAGTTTTGTTTGTATAACTTGAGCACTAATCCAGGCATTCTTTAAAGTATTCAATTGTATTTATTACTGCTTGGTAGTAACTTGATTATAGTGTAGCTATCATTCAAAGTCTTTTGGACTAAGCACTTGGGCTCAGACCAGTTGTTTTACATTTGGAAGGTTTGTGGCCTGCACTGTGGTGGCAGGACAGGTAGCTTACATCCTTCTAAGTTGGGAACTGCTGATTGAGGGCTCAGTGTCTGTTATTCTAAAAGTGTATTAGTTCTGGTTTAAGCACTTGGACTTCAGGCCAGTTATTTTATATTAAGAAGGTTTGTGGTCTGCACTCTTGTGGGAGGAGAGGCTGGACTCTGCCCTTCTGAGCTGGGAATTTCTGGTTAAAGGCTTATAGTGCCTGCATATTTTAACTGTTTCTTACTAAATTGGTATACCTTGTTTGCTGTAGCATAGACTAGATCCAGGCCTGCTGAATCTAGCTTTGTTTGTATAACTTGAGCACTAATCCAGGCATTCTTAAAGTATTCAATTGTATTATATTTGAACTGTTTCTTATTGGAAATGGTACACCTTGTTTGCTGTAGCATAGACTAGATCCAGGCCTGCTGAATCTAGCTTTGTTTGTATGCTTGTTTGCTTGTTTTTTCACTGAAACGCTAATTCCACCTAAAACGCGGCTTTTCAGCACTTCTGTGGATCCCTAGTGACATCTGCATTGCTTACTGTACTTATTTCCTTGTTTCACTTGAAAGAAAGTTACTGTTTGTCATTTTTGCATTTAAGTTACCTGTAACACATTGCATTTAAGTTACCTGGCACTTGCTCACTAAAGCAATTATATAAGTCAGCACTAAAAAATTAAAAGCACTACACACTCACAAACTCCCCTTGAGTACCTTGTTTCCCATTTCAATTATAAAGGAATTCCCAATACTATTCTAGCATGTCCAAAGGTCAGTCATCAATCTCCTCTCTGGTCAAGCTGGTGAATCTGGGAATCCTGAGGCAATGTTACAACTGTCTCATGTACACAGACAACCCCCTCCTCCTCCAAACAAATTCTAACACATGTGAGAGATGCAAGCATACAGCCAAACTGGAGTCTAAGCTCTCTCAGCTCAGTACTGGCAAAACCTGTCAGGAGGAGAAGGAAACCACACTCACTACAATTCCAGTCTCACATAGACCTACCACGACAGCAAAGCAAACACATAAACACACAAAAACATACTTGGAGGCTCTAAATAAAAATCTGCTTAAGCAGCAGAGACCTCGAAAGCAGACACCCAAGCAACCGCTACCCCAAAACAAAACACGTGCAACACATAGCTCACAAAGCCAGTGAGCCGAACAGTCACAGCACTTAAGGCTAAACAACACATCTGATACACTTGTAATAGGTGACTCTGTCGTCAGGCACAGTGACGTCCCGCTCACCAGGCTGAACAAGGAGAAGGTCATGGTGAGCTGCCTGTCGGGCGCTAAGATCTGCCACATAACACAAGCACTCAGGTCACTCCAAGGCAAGTACAAATATGACTCAGTCATTGTCCATGCTGGTGTGAATGACCTGAGACATACCTCCCTGGACTACATGAAAAGAGACATAGAGGAGCTCTCTGAGAATGTGGCCCAGGCCGGTATGACCCTGACCTTGAGTAGCATCTGACCCTCACCAAGAATTATGCCACAATATGAAGACAAGATGATCAATTTCAACAATTGACTTAAGTATTGGTGTCATTCAAAGGGGATCCAATGCCTGTCAGCCTGGGATGACATGCTCGACAGGCCACGATGCTTCACTATGGACGGCTTGCACCTGTCACCCCTGGGCTTTTGGATATTGGCAAAGGCTCTTGCTATCCCCATAGTGCCTTTTTTAGGCAAGGCTCAAAAGACAAACCCACCTCCATAGGTATCACAAGGGATAAGAAACTAAGAGTAATGCTACTCAACGCCAGAAGTCTAAACCTCAAGATGCATGCACTCGAAACTCTCCTTAGCATGGAGAACATTGATATCTGTGCAGTAACAGAAACCTGGTTCAAGGCTCCCGAGAGCACCCCAGCACTACCAGGTTATACCTCATATCATGCTTTTCGGCCCCAAAACTTGGACTGAACCGGAAAAGGAGGGGGTGTATCAATATTCGTCAAAGATACCCACACCTCCAGGTTGGTGGCACAGCACGAAGCATCAGAGACTATCCATGTGCAACTAACAGTGGGTAAAACTGCCTTCCAGTTTATAGCCTGCTACAGACCACCCTCCCAAACCCAGGAACCCCACTCGGCCTTCCTGAGAACACTGGAAAATATGAAGGTCTCTCCAAACACCATTATATTGGGCGACTTCAACTACCCAAACATAGACTGGGAGCATTACTCTAGCTCCAACACCCTAGCTCAAAGGTTCCTAGAATTTATAATCTCAAATGCTATGGAACAACTTGTTACCACTCCCACAAGAGGGGAAAACATACTGGACCTGATCATCACCAACATGGGGACTCTATGCTCCAGACCAGAAGTGTATCCCTCACTGGTAAGATCAGACCATAAACTAATCTCACTGGATATTCACATCCCGACCCCACCCCTGCCCAGAAAACCACAGTAAAAACTTCTCTAAAGCAAATTTCACACTCCTCAAAACCGAGGTGGAATCCTTCAAAGCCCCCGGGCCTGTGGAAAATACGGCCCAGACCGCAGAATCCTTTATAAATGCATTCTATGAACACCTTCAGGAATGCATGGATCATGCAATCCCAAATAAAACCAAGACCCAATCCTCCAAAGGCAGACGTCCTGTCTGGTGGACCCCAGCCATAAACAAACTATACAATAGAAGGAGGAAGCTACTCCATGATAGAGCAAAATCCCAAAAAGGGAAGGCATCTCTGATCAGTGTTAGCAAAAAACAACGGGCACTCATAAAATCGTCTAAGGCCAGCTTTGAGATAAAAATTGCACAGGACACTAAGGATAATCACAAGGCTTTCTTTGGTTATGTTAGGAACCTGGGTGGGAATTCCCAGATATGCTCAGAATTAGTCCAAAATGACAAAAAATACACCGAACCCACAGACATTGCCAACATCCTAGCTGACAGGTTCAGCGCAAACTCCCCCCCCCCACCAAAGGGGCAAATATCTATCCCAGCAGAGTGCTGCCCCCCTGACATCTCAGATGCTCAGGTAAGAACTGCCCTTTCCAAAGCAAAAAACATAGCATCAATGGGACCAGACGGTGTCCCGGGCTGCATCCTACATGAACTCCAAGAAGAGCTAAACCCAAACATAAAACTACTGTTCAATCTCAGCCTTACCACAGGATATGTCCCCAAAGAGTGGTGTACAGCAACAGTGGTCCCTCTCCACAAAGGTAGTGCCTCAACGGATCCTGGAAACTATCGCCCCATAAGCCTGACAAGCTTGGTCTGCAAAGCTATGGAAAGGATCATCATGGACCTCATAAAAAAAAATATTGGGGACCTACAGACACTGGATCCTACCCAGTCCGGCTTTGTTAAGGGCAGATCCTGCCTCTTAAACCTGGTCAATTTCTTTGAAACAGTCACCAAGGCCATTGACGAGGGGAAGGTGGTCCACACAGCCTACCTGGACCTCGCAAAAGCCTTCGATACAATACCCCACTCAGGCATTATAGATAAGCTCACCAGCTTAAATATAAACCCCTATGTCACTAGATGGGTTGCAAACTGGCTCAAGGACAGAACCCAAATGGTTAGAATTGCTGGATCCATGTCAGACTCCAAACCAGTTACAAGTGGCGTCCCATAAGGCTCAGTCCTGGGACCTCTCCTGTTCAGTATATATTTCTCGGAGGTACAGGCCAACACAAAAGGACTGTGGCTGACCAAGTTCGCAGATGACTGCAAACTGGGCGCTATAATCAACTCTCCAGCCGACACAAGCATCCTCCAAAAGGGCCTCATAGAAACAGACAACTGGTGCCAGAGCCATGGCCTCAAGCTAAACGCCAAAAAGTGTATAGTCATCCCCTTTGGCAAAAACAAAGTGCCCACAAATTACCACATAGGTGGTTATCCATTAAGTACAGAAGAAGTAATTAGGGACCTGGGGACCCAAGTTGATAGCAATCTCTCATTTGACAACCACGTGGCCAAAGTGGTTAGAAAAACATTTTATATAGCCCACCTAATCATGAAGGGATTCACATCTAGATCAGGGGAGGTCATTGTGCCTCTTTACCCTCATCAGGCCCATAATCGAGCACTATGCCCCTTTTGGGATGTACCTTACCAGACACCTGCAGCAACTGGAAAGACCCCAAAAGTACCTCACCAAGAGGATCAAAGGGCTCAAACAGATGCCATATGCTGCCCGGTTAAAGAAACTCCAGCTCTACTCAGTGGCATACCGCCTGCTCAGAGGCGATCTGTGCCTGACGTATAAAGCCATGTCCAACCCGGAATTAATGGACATGCTGCACCTCAGAAAATCCAAATCCCATCGAGCTACGCGCTCAAGAGACTTGAACCTCAGCACTGAAATAAATAGGACATGCTGGAGGGACAGATTCATAACCCAGAGGCTCCCTTCACTCTGGAATAAAATCCCAGTCCTGGTTAAGCAGAGTCCCTCACTGACTCTCTTCAAGAGGAATCTTGATGAGTGGATGGGAGATCGTAGGTTTACCCCGGGTATCACTTCTGTGTCACTGTTAGACAGAGGCACAGTATACTAACCTCGAAAAAGGGCATAGCAAAATTAATTTAAAATGGGTGGCGAAAGCCAAACACATTCTGGCTAGGCTTATAAATGCCCTAGGGCAGATAGCCTAGTATGAACCTATGAACCTATGAACATATGAACAAATAAAACGTTTTCAATTTCAAACTGAAGTTGAAAAAGTGACTAAAGAAAAAAGTAAGCAAATTTTGTAAAGAAGTTATGGACATTAGTGAATTGTATGATAACAGAGCATTATGGACTAGGTGATTGGAATGTCATATTGTACTGAAAATGGAGAAAGAAAAAATGTTCATCTCCCTAGTATGCTAAATGTAGAAGGAAATAGGAGTGTTGTAAAATATTGGAAACAAGGTAAAACATGTTTTTTTCTCCCTCTGAAAATGATGATCATTTGATAAGTAACTGTGATAAGAGGAAATGATATATTAGTGGGGAAACAGATCATGATGCAAAAAAGTGTGAATTGAAATGTTATAAATGTAACAAACTTGGTCAAGTATGGGTGGATTGTAATCTTGAAAAAGGATGAAGCAGAAGAAAACAAAAGTGAGGATAGTATACAGTGAGAAGGAATGGTCCCAATAAAAGATAAACAGGAAGTAGGAAAATAAGGATAAAGAGAAAAATGAAACATAAGATAATACAGCAGAAGGTTCTGAAATAAGTGATGAGGAATATATAAATTGTAAAATAGTGAAAAGTAAAAAGAATTCTATTGGCAAAAGAGTAAGAGACAGAAAAGGAATGTTTGAAAGGATAAGTATAAAAGTGAAAAATAAAGGAAATGGATAATGCAATTGAGATAATCTCTTCAAATTTACATAATTTCTGTTAAGCTGCAACATAGACATAATGACTACTTTAGAGTTATTTCAGTAAATGTAAATAGTATTAAGATATAAGTAGAAGAATAGGCATCCTAAATTGGTGTAGTATGTGTGATGTTGATGTAGTAATACTGGAAGATATAAGATTTTTGACACAATAAGAGAGATTACAAATAAAGAATCTTTGAGTAGGAGATACAATACGGTACCTAGGAAAAAACTATGCTCAGCTATAGTTGTACTTTGTAGAAATTTCAGGAAAATATTGAATATAATATTCATAATGATTGGGAAGATTAACTATTGTAGACCTCAGCTGGCATATTCAAGTATATATAATTATAGCATTTTATGTCTGTGTTACAAGTAAAAAAATGGAAATTTATTTCATAAATTCCTGGTTTATGTATTAATTAATATGAATATAATACTAACAGGAAATTTTAATTGTAATTTGAGAGGAAGAAAGAAGAAGAGAGGAAATGATATTAAGAATTTTTTGAAGTTAATGAAATATGTTAATTTAAATCTAGTAATAGAGCTTACTAGAAGCACTTCAGTTCACCACACCACTCTTAAAGCAATAATTTGTTATTTATTCCATTGAAAACGAACAAAACACATAAAGCACTAAGCGCTTTCACCCAGTAACAAACCAGGTTTCCTCAGAGTGAATTTTCATAAGGAGCAGCTATCATTAAATACTTTTAGTTAATTAGTTAAATTACATTCAATAAGCAATTAACATAATTATTTGATTAAAAACCATAGTAACTTGAATAAAAAACTTTTTTTCTTTTTTTCATCAATTTCTATCTTTTCATCACAAACTTCATAGGATGAAGTTAGTGCCTAGCTTTTGGAATAAAATATGAATGAATGAAATAGTATAACATGACTTGTAGCCTCTTCACAACTTAAAAAAGAAGACTTTTAAACAATTCTATGTACAATAATCAACACTCTACTGTCATAAGATATATCAGCTTATTGTTTAGTATACTGTCTAGAAGACTTTTAGGAGAACAGGTGTATATAAACAAGTATAAACAAGTATAAAAAGAACTTCTATCAAATGCAACCAACACATATAGGATAGCATGGTGTAAAAAGGTCTTAAATATTTATCATCTGGTTTTGTAAAATCTATTATATAAAACATTTAACTGTTTGTATTAAAAAATTTGTATGAATAAATAAGAAATAAATATGTATATATATAATAAATACATATAAATATCTGTGTGCAAATTCAATTACCTTAATACATTAATTTAAAAAGCATATAAAAATAAGTGAAACTTTAAATAGTATTTGATTTCATTTTCAAAAAGCTACTTATTGAAATGCAGTCGTTGATGCCTGGTTTTTTGTGTGCATCTAACCTAAACTGCCAAAGACATTCCTTCATTTCTAACAAATTGTTTATGTCACCTTCATTGTTTATAGTTTCGGGCACCCTGTCTATAACAAAGAACAGAAATTTTTTGAAGTTTGGACAAATTGTACTGTGTACATATAGGGCGTTTGTTGTTTTCTTGTTTTTGATGTCCCTATTGTGTTCATTTATTCACTCTCTTAGTTTTCTTATTGTCTTTCCTATGTAAAATGCCTCACAGGATAAACAGGATGCGAAATAAATTACTTGTTTGGTGTTACAATTCACGAAACCTGGGCATCTAATGACCCTGTTGTATCCTGTTGTTGCCACATATGGACCGTCATTTATGAATCTGCAAGCCCTACAAAAACCACACTTTTTCATATTTGATTTCTTGTTAGCTTCTTTTGACTCAAAAATTTCCTTTAGGTTTCTCCCTCTGCTAAACACAATAGAGGGTATAGTACCTAGGTGGTCGATTATTCCGTTTGTGTTGGTGAATACACTTTCCCAAACCTCCTTTACTATGTCCACTATAATTTTTGTATTGTGATTATAAGGCAAAGTCAAGGAACATGACATATTATTCCTTGTGCATCTTGTTGTTTTCATCCCTTCTTTGCCAATTCTTAATATAGGTTTGAAATTTTCTTCCCTTTTCTTTAGTATTTCGTCCTTCAAAACTGTGATGAGGTCATCCGGATAATCTCTTTCGGTAAACATTTGACATAAAAAATCCAGCTCTCTGAAAAAAATGGTATCCTCACTTATGATTCGAGACAGCCTAATCATTTGTCCTTTTATAAGATTTCTTTTCTGGAAGTAAGGGTGACAGCTTTTAAAATGCAGATAGGAATTAGAAAAGGTTTTCTTACGGAATATGTTGGATTCAACTGTTCCGTTCTTTCTATATAGTTCAATATCTAAATAATTGCATTTGTCTTTATTTATATTGTAAGTAAACTTCAAAAAAGAAGTAGTGCTTCCCAAATATTTGATAAAGTCCTTAATTTCTTCTGTTTCACCTTTCCAAATTACTAGAATGTCATCCAGAAATCTTAAATAAAGGACTATTTTGGACCAAAATGCACAATTGATGACATGTTGTTGTTCCCATTCTGCCAAAACTAAGTTAGCATATACTGGTGCACACCTTGCTCCCATCGCAACTCCTGATACCTGTTTATAATATTCTCCATCTTGTTGAAAAAAATTATTAAGGAGAATCATCTCCATAAAATCAGTGAGTGTTTTCCTTTTAACAGTGTGATGGTTGCCGTACCTCAGTAGGCTGTTTTCGAATAGCTCAAGTCCTATTTCGTGGGGTATGACTGAGAAAAGGTTGATGATGTCTATAGTAACTAAATAAGTGTCAGGTGAGATCAATTCCCGGTGCTCATGTAGTTTTTCTAAGCAGTTCCATGAGTCCTTTAAAATATGAGGAGTGTTTTCTATCGCTTCTTTACAATTAATATCAATAAAATATGCCAAGGACTCTGTTTTAGAGTGTTTAGCTGCTATTATTGGTCTAAACGGGGGGTTATTTACATCCTTATGAATCTTTGGTATCCCGAACACATTAGGTGTAATAGGATGTTCAACTACCAAGAAATCATGCTCTTCTTTGTTAATACACCCGTCCATTAACATTTCATATAGCCGCCAATCAATTTTGGTTTGGGCCTTAACCATATCATACCTTGAACATCGGGTATAGGTGGTTTCGTCATTGAGCATATTCAACATTTTATTTTTGTAATCTATTGTGCTCATTATGACAACCCCTCCCGCCTTATCTGGTTTCGTGATTCTGTATTTATTGTTGCTGTATAGTTCATTCAAGCAAAACCTCTCAGGTGTAGTTAAGTTTTCTTTCATTATGTCTTTTCTTTTTAATGTTTTCCTAATCTGTGAATCACAGAACATTTCGAATAAGTGAATAACTGGGTTGTTGGGGGGTATGAAAGTACTTGCTTTCTTAATACTAATAGAATTGACTTCCCTTTTCCATGTGTCATCACGATTGTGGAAGAACAATTTCAAGTTTAACTTCCTTGTGTACAATCTCAAGTTAACTAAAACTCTTCCTATGTCCAACTTAAAAGAAGGAATGAATTTGAAACCTTTTTTAAAAAGAGATACACAGTCTGAATTTACAACTTTGTCAGAATAATTGTACAATGAAAAACTTCCTTCTGTAATAATATCACAATGCATAATAGAAAGTTCGGAATCATCACACAATTGTCTTGGTTCTAAAGAATCATTGTTTTCTAGTAAACAAGAGTCAAAAACGCAATTAGTTAACATTGAATCATTATCCATTGCTTTTCCTTGTGTAACTTCAACAGATTCAGTAATAGCCTTTGATACATTGCTACAATTAATGCTATCTGAATGGTTGAAATAACATAATTCGATGCTGTTTATCTGTTCCTGTTGTTGTTCTGGTAATATCTCTGCCCTTGATAATGCCCCCTTATGCGTTCTGATCTCCTCAGTGGCTGCTCTTCTAAAAAATCAGGTTGTCTCTGGTCATGCATAAGTGGGGTGTTGTGCCCGTAATTGTTTCTCCCCCCCTGCACATTAGCTTCATCATCTTTATTGTTGGTTATATTCCTTGTGTAATTCTGTTTTGTTTCCCTCATTTGCCTTTTGTATTCCTTGAAATGGTTATATGCCTTATTATTTAAATAATCCTGTGAATCTCTCTGCAGTTTTTTGTTTTTAAAATCAAGACCTTTACTTACATACCTATTAATGTCAGCTAGAATGTTATCTAACCTATGTTTGTTGTGTTCATATAATAGGTCACTTCTTATGCTACTATCCAATTTTAATAAAATTTCATTTAATTAACTGAGCTTGTTGTTATTGTTTTTTATAATCAGTCTCATAAGCTGCTTACCAGCGTTGTCATATATTTCCAAAAGTTCCTTAAATAAATCGCCGTCCTCGAAGCCGAAAGGTACCTTCAGCACCCTAAGTCCTCTGGGCACTTGATTAAGTTCCAAGGAGCGTTCGAGAAAAGCGTTATCCATTTGTAGCGCTTTAAATTTCCTGAGTTGTTTCTCGAACTCAAGCAATTGTTTATTTAAGTTCCCCATGTCGCTAGGCTGTAAATCCGTTGATAGTCTTGGTGCTGTTAAAAAGGTGTCCAACCCAGGTAGTGAACGTCCTCTCTCCCCTCTCGTGCTGTTGCCATCTCTAGCGTTCCCATCTGGAATCGGCGGCGGAAATCTGTTGTTAGTGTTCATTGCCCTGTTTGATGCATTCCGTCCTCCAATAAATTCCTGAGAACTAACGCTAGCCGGTGGTTGGTTCCGTGACGTCCCCGGGGTGGAATGTAGAGTAAGAAGCAGTTTGTCTGCTTCAGATACGATTATATTGTTAGTCTCCAAATTATCGGTTATCTCAGTGTTCGTTATCGCCAAACCTTGTTCCTTCATAAAGGAAAGAAGCTTTTTTGTGAGTTCTAACTGCTGCTGTAATAGCTGCTCCATCCCGTTGCCACAGCAAGTAACTTTAATCGGAAACAAGATATAGAACTAACAGTCCATATAAACCGTAGTTTTTCAAAATTTTAGAAAAACACGAGGGTGCAGGAGCCGAGGTGCTCCAATGAAAAGACAATAATCCAAATGAACACGAACTATTGAAAACTAGTAATAGAGCTTACTAGAAGCACTTAGTGCTTTATGTGTTTTGTTCGTTTTCAATGGAATAAATAACAAATTATTGCTTTAAGAGTGGTGTGGTGAACTGAAGTGCTTCTAGTAAGCTCTATTACTAGTTTTCAATAGTTCATGTTAATTTAAATATTTGGACTAATAATTTGTATACATATAGTCGAGGTGAATATAAGATTGAAATTGATTATTTTATTATATCACAATATAGTTAAGAGAGAGGCTCTTATAGCAGGCTTTTCAGATACCTCAGCTATATGGATATAAATATAAGAAAATAAAGAGTATATCAGATTGCGTAAAGAAATAAAAAGAATCAATGATAAATTATGGGATGAAAATGGCAAGAAACTAAGTATATGATTATGGAAAGATCACATTTCTGCTATGGTGTGTTACAAAAACTGGTCTGAGTGGTGGCTAGCTTTAAAAATATACAAAAATGTTTGTAGAATGATAGTCAGATATTAGAATAGTAGAAAAGCAAATTGTAAAACAATGTGTATAGATGTTTTAAAGGATTTGGAAAGGAAAGATACAGAATATTGTGTGACAGAAAGAAGAATTTATGAAAAGAATCCAGATAAAATTTAAAAAGTTATGTAAGCAAAGCTATTACCTACAAAGTTAAAGAGAAAAGGTATCAGCTTACTTGAATAGCATAGTTAAAGATAATACTAGCATAATGAGAGAAATGAAAGATTTAAGAGGAAGGATAAGAAGATCTCAGGAACAAATTATAAATATCATAATACATTATGTAAAGAAAATATTTCAAGATAGAAAAAAGTACAATAAAAAAATGTCATGTTAAAAATTTGACAGAACAAGAAAATAAGGCCTTGGGAAATGAGATTTCTTTATATGAATTAGATAAGGTACTTAAACAAGTTAATTTACAGTCAGTTTCAGGATCAGATGAAATAGGATACCAATTTTTTAAGAATTTTATGGACTGGCAGAAAAACACCTCTTAAAAGTTATGAATGAGTGGTTAAATGAAGGTTTGATTTGTAAAGATTTATGCAGTGGTTCACTTAAATTTGTATTGCAAATGGAAGATAAATTGAAAATTGGAGGTATATATTGTTTAACAATGCAGATTATAAGATTTTTATGAAAATAATTCAGAAGTGAATGGAAAGTAAAATGAAAAGTATTATGAAAGCTAGTATACTTTGAAAGGAAAAGGATGTCAGGAATTATTATTCATAGTAAGGGATATTGTGTATGATATAAATAGGACCAATGAGACCAAGATCATGATAGGAGATTCAGATATAGCATTTGATACAGTGCAACATGATCTTTTATGAACATTTATGAAAGAATATAACATGAATAAGAAAATTAAGAATGCATTTTGTTCTGCATGTAATAAAAATAAAGTAAGAATTTTACTGAATGGATGGCTAAGCAAAGGAATAGATATAAGGAATGACATATGTCAGGGGTGTTCTATGAGTAGCCTACTATTTGCATTAGGTATGAATGTATTAGAGATGTAGAAATTTGAATATCAAAAGTGCTACTTATATTACTAATGGATAGATAGAAATTCCAGTTATGTTTACTTATGCAGATGATATTATACTGGTTACAAGAAACAAAATCTGGATGAAATAAGTTATGTTATATACATTAATGTTTAAATTTAACAGGCATGCCTTTAAATTTTGGAGCATTTCTCCCCGGGCCTCTGCTGAAAACAGGATCTGTGGAACCTAGTCGGACTTTCCCAGTCAACAAATGTTAAATAAAAATAAAAAAATAAATAAAAATAAAGAAAAGTTAAAGGACTGAGTGATATAGTAAAGATAGAAGTATCTTTTCAGGTGAAAGAAATCTCTCTGTTAGGAATAAGATTTGGGGGTAAAAATGTAAGGGAAGAAGTATGGGGTCCCTATTACATCAAAAATTCAGTTCAGCAGCATTTTTGGTGCACTTACATCGAACATGCCATTGACCAGACTATTTATAGTGAGATTGTGGTACAGTGAAGATTGGAAAATCTCCTCTTTCCTGTCTGTAGTGCACTCTTGGAGTTGGTATATGTAATTAGTGGGGGTGTAGGGGGTGCAGCCCCCCACAACAGCAGAATTCAATGAACATCATTTTTGATGAAATGCTGTTCATTCAAGAGAGTTTTCTATGGTGTAACATAGACCTGAACAATGGAGTAGTATAACAGATAAAATAAAGGAGCTTTTTTGTCTTTGGAAAACATACAATTTATACTGGGAAAGACTGCATATATATAGCTAGTGTCTGTATTTTGCCAACTTTCTATGCAAAATAAATACTACAATATTTTTTCTTTTATATGTAGCTCAAGATTGAATCTAGTGAAGAAAAGAGTCTTGTATATGGATAAAGAAGATGGTGGTTTAGGATCAATAAAACTAATTATTTATGTTACTTCTTTGAATTTGTACAAAGTTTTGATCTGGATAAATGACTAAAGTACAACTATGAGTGGCATTGGGATATGTTACATTTTTGAAAAGAGGAAAAGTATAATTAAATGAGGAAATGATATGTTATCAAGAAAAAAATATTTATGGAAAATAATTGATAAAATCAAAAATGAAAGGAACGTGTGGTTTAAAAATAAAAATAGCATGATACAATATTACAAGGTATAAAAATAGTAAAAGCACAGTGTAATAAGCAAGTAGAATGTCAAGATGTTTTATTGAGAGTAGTGATTAATAAATTACCAGTAAAAGGAAATATGCCATATAAAAAAATCAGTGAACGAGTTTGTAGAGTTTGTATAAATTGTGGTAAAGAAGAAACTATAGAATTTGTTTTCTTACAGTGTATAAGGGTTGCAAAATTGTGGGAAAAACTGTGTAAAGGAAAGTTCTTTGAAAATATAAAGGAGGTATATGAAATAAATATGGTTATGATTATGTATTGATATTATAGCCATAAAAATAACAATATGTTAGTAAAATAGCTACAAAATTATTTTACATTGTGTAGACTATTTGGAATGAAAGGATAAATTAAATCACCAATTCAAGCAGATGGGACTCTGGTTTAATGTTTCAGGGTTATTTCATCATTGTAATACCTTCTTTTTGGTTTCAGCATAATTGCTTCATGGTTTGCATTTCTCCTTTTTTTCAGTTATTTTCTATTTTGTGATGTACTTCCTCCTTTAAATGTCCATAAGATGCACTCTGTCCTTTGATGCCATGTAAGGGATTCCACTAAGGCTGTCAGTTCAGTGTGTGAAAGTGATTCTGAGTCTGGGATGTTTTTTCTCTAATAACAGTAGTAATGTCCAAGTTGTTGGTTTAACTTCTGATATTGGAGTTCTAAATCTATACAAGTATGCCCCTTATGAGTTCTGCAGTAAATTCAGAAGACAAATCACTTTAAAATTACCCTGTAAATATAATTTCATGATAAATTAAAATGTATTTATAATCAGAGCAAGTGTATTATATGCAAGCGCAGTAAATAGAATATATATAGCTATTGCTGATAAAGAAAAAAATGGAGATTTTCAACAAAAACAAACAGACTTTACCAACCCTCTTGCAGAATGTGCAACACTGATAGGCACTATACAGCCCAGCATGTGGAATAACAAGAATTTCCTTGTTCCAGGTTTTTGTGATGTTACAGAGTTCAGTGCCCCCAGGAGAAGAAATGTTTTAGGTCTGCTAGCTCTGTGATCTAGACTTCCGTCATTTACAAGTTCCACATCCCTCCACCACCCCCTATTTTCCCATTTCCCATTTAGCACATGCGCTTGAGTTGTCACATCAGCTCCATCACCTCATTTTTTGCAGGTGTATGTAGATGTGTGTTTTAGATCTATAGGAATCTGTATTCTGGTAACAAAAGGCTGATGGGTAAAGTGGATGCCCCATTAGTTATGCGTTGATATGAGGTAATGCCACCTATGCCAGGAGAGGTAGGGCAGTGGATGTGTAACATATGCCAGCACAGCTAGCTGGAATTTAGTAAAAAAAATTATATGTTATTTGAACATCAAACTGATTTGTACAGATGTTTGTCCTGAAAATGTATTTGTAAAGTTGCTTTTGTTAAACATGTTATCAACAGTGTGTCTTGCTGGATAGAGGAAGAAATGTACATGAATTATTGTAACTGTTGAAATGTATATAGTGTAGTAGATGAAAATGGAAGATAAGAGGTTAATATCAATCCACCTGACTTTGGAAAATAGTAATTTAGGCCATAAAGATTTTATCTTTTAGTTCTTGTTGCAGCCAGAGACAAAAAGTCTGTGCTAGGAAGTTCCCTCCATTGTCTTTGTGGAGAACTAATTGCTACTGTGCAAGAGTGGAGTTTTGATATTGTTTTATGACTTCCAGGAACTGCATCAGATCTTAGCAAAGTTCTGTGTGTGTATTATTGACACATAGGTGCAAAATCTTGACAGCTTCTAGCCAAGGGGGGAAGCATGGGTACCAGAAGCCAGATGACCAGATGTATGTGATGTCATTCTGTAATCCATCACTTAAAATAATGTTTAATACTAGGTGAGACTGAAGTTTCAAAGCACTCTGTTTTTGTAACCTGACAAAGAAGGATCTTTCACCTGCTTCATCTTGCCTTACTCTAGTAAATAACCAGGGAATAATAATTCTTTAGATCAGTCAGGAAAATATAGTGAGATTAGTTAAGTATTGTTTTTTTAAGTAACTGTGTGAAAATGTCCACGTGTTATTTTTAATATTTCCTGTGATTGAAGCTCTAGTGTTTATTGTAAATAGATGTTTAGTATTTTCATATTCTTTTATTATTTACTATAAAATATATTTAAACATTTCATTTTGGCTGGTCCTTTAGAGAATATTTTAACTGTTGAGAGTACTTATATGTATTGGAGATACTGTGGCCACTCCTGAAAGCCTGGTTGTTTGGTCAACATTACCATTTATATTAATATTAATATTAATTTTACTCAGTATAATTTGGTACCCTTGCAAGAGCCTTAGAGTAACTGGTTTTGGGGTGTCTGGTGGCAGTGTAACTACCTTATAGTCTGGGCAGAAGGGGGCATATCTAGTAAATCTGTGCCAGCCTTTCCCAGGTGTGTGTGTGTGTGTGTGTGTGTGTGTGTGTGTGTGTGTGTGTGTGTGTGTGTGTGTGTGTGTGTGTGTGAGCTTCTTAGTACTTGGCGCAAGGGACATGAACGACTGATTTCACAAAGAGGGTGCTGGAGGACTTCGCTTGGACATTTAACTGAGGACTCAACACTACAGCTGTGCCAGCGGGGAGTCTTATTGGGGATCTGGACAGAGGGGGAAACCCAGACCCCAGACTGAGTGTGTTCCCTTTGTGCTCTTAAGGGAAAGTGTGCTTGATGCAGAGAGCTGCATCTGGAAATACAGGGTGTATCCATTTATATTCCAAGTGAACATCCCTCTCCAGTGTCAGAGGTGAGGATTCAGGCTCCTTTATTACTGGCCCAAAAAGGGGCTATCACAACAAATTCCAGTGTAGGCAAGATGTAACTCAACACCCTATAAGCAAGGCAGAGACATATGCAGACACTGCCTTGCTTGCCACTGGCAGCACATTCTGAGGCAGTTACCATTCATGGTGGCTGAGGTACCCACTTAACATGTGTTTGGTCCCATTACTGGCTACAGTATGTGTAAGAACATTCACATCTAACAGCACCCACACATATACTGGGGCACCTAATATCACTGATGCCTACATGAGTAATTGCCATATTGTTCTTCTTACTGTGATTATGTAGAATGTCTTAGTTTTTTTAATCTAGCTGTTACATCCAAGCGAGCCAGATCGTACTTCAGATGTCATGCAAGGTATATCACAATTTAATTCTACATCAGAGAGAAGGCAATGACATGTTGAAACATAAATTACTGAATAACAGTGATGGTTTTTAGTTCACACAGCAGTATAAATACAGTTGCACTTGTTCCCACTGTGTTTTGTGCTCCTAGTTTTAAGTATGATTGCCTGTTTTCAATTGTTTAATACATTTTGCTGAAGAACAGTTGAATGTTATTGGTCATATTTCCTTTTTCATTGCAGATACATATTAAACACGTTTCACTTCTGTATATCAAAGAATTACTGATAACAAAGATAACTTCCGGGGCATGCTGTGATCCTTAAGGGTTTATTATTTCACTGAGTATTTTTATTATAATGAGGTGTGTTTTTTATGTCCAGTGTATAGCTTCTGCTGAATTCTCCCCTTTGATATTTATATGTTTGGACCCTGAACATTTTGTATGTCTGTAGTCTTTGGGTATGGTTAGAATTGTGGAGTCAGTTACCTCCAGAGCATGGAAATATTTATACCTGTTTGAGCTATTAGTGTTATATCAACCAGGAATTCATCAGACAGTTGCTACACTGGCATCTGTACTTACCCTTCCTCAGTCAGGATATGATGATTAAAGTCATAAAGAGCTGCAACTAAGAAACCCTACTCAAAACTCAGTACAACAACTATGTTGCAATTTAGAAATAAAATATTTATGCAAGAAATATCCTACTTCATGGCACATTGCTATGTAGAAAGGGAAGTAGTGAGTCAATGCTCAATGACCAATCTTGCTATATTAAACTCACAATTTCAGAAGTCATTCAGAATTTGCCACTAATACACTTAGAATCAAACACTCTATCCCCATTCAGCTGTCTAAAAATCTTTAAAATGAATTTAATGTATCCTGTTTCCTTATCCTAATTGGATCTAAGTTCCACCACTTCCCTGCTTGACAATGGAAAGAATTTCCCAAAACATTTGCCTTACTAATTTTTCAGTCTACAAGTAAATTATTTCTTGTAGCCATCTACCACCATCCCCCTTTATCAAGTTAAACACTCGCACTATAGTGTTTATCATGCAGACATTTGGAAATGGTAATTAGATCCTCTCTAACACATCTATAGTTTATGATCTAAAGTAACAGTTCCTCAAGTCTTTTTATATTCTAATTGTCTTAAACTATGAATTTGTTTAGCAAAATACCCCTGCACCTTCTCTAATCTGTATAACTAAGTATAATTGCAAAGACATGCATTTGGAGCATTTCACCCCAGGCGTCTGCTGAAAATTGGCTCATTCCAAGTCAGACTTTCCTGGTAAACAAATGTTAAATAAATAAATAAATTATTCATACAAACAACAGCACCATACTACAATACTTAAAGAATAATTGAGTTGTAAATAGGAAGAAAAGCTGTCAAGTTCCATACACTGGTAATAGTCCTGAAAATATTTCCATTGTCATAAAAAAATCTACTAATAACTTCAAAAAGATTCATCCCCAAGCCAAATTTGTATTTGTTTTAATACCCAGCTCTCTTATCACCTCTGTCTCATTTAATATAGAATTTTTCATTGGCTATGGGTAACAGGGATTACTGTTACTAAAGTGCATGACACCTGTTTTAGTATAAAGTCCATAGAACTTGCAACTGTCCATGAATCAAGTTTATCCAAATAACTTTGTGTATGATACTGATCATTGACATTATTTATTATTCATCTCCATTTGGAATTATCAGTATATTTAATCACCTATAAGTTTTTCTGTTTCAGAAAACAAGACATGAAGATATTAAACAATATAGGGCCTAACACAGACCCCAGGGGTTCATCACTACTAATCACCATCTCACGTGAGGTAACATTACCAGTCTTTACCTTACATTTTCTACCTTCCAGACAGTTTTTTTTTTACCCATCTTACATATAACCATTTTTGTTAAAGACTGTAATAGCTAACAGTACCATAGATTGTTGTATGGAATTGAAAGCCTTTGTTAAGTCCAAAAAATAACATCTACTGCTTCCCAGACAAATTGGCAAAAATAAAGCAAATTGGTCATGCATGAAGAACCTTAGAAAAACACATGCTGATTCATATCTTGTTTATATCTCAGAAGATCATCTATGTATTCTGAAAATAAGCTTTTTATAGCACTTTCCTGGTGTACATATCAAAATAGCTGTAATCCTCAACTTTTGTTGAAACTAGTTCAACTAATGTTCCCTTCGATATGGTGTGACTGGAAAGAGAAACTGTGTTTTATATTGTTTTAGATAAATGGAAAAAAGGTTTTTATATTTCCAGATTGCACTTCAGTGATCTAAGCCACTTAATTTGTGTTGGTCTCTCATTCATTTATCTCTTTGATATTTTTAACTGACGCAATATCTCAAATATTTCCCTCTTGTGTGGGCTCTTTTACTACTTGTGTTGTATCCATGATCTAGATTTATATTTACCAGTTGACCAACAGCCCCTTTGGAACAAACAGTAACCTGGCATTTGACCATCATGTGTCTACAGTAGTGAGGAAATCATTCTATATTGCACAGCTTATAAGCAAGGATATGGCACCTAGGTCCAAGGATGTCATTGTTCCTCTGTATTCAGCCCTAATCAAACCAATCATTAAGAACAATCCTCGCTTCTGTATGTGCCTGACCAGGTGTATGTAGCAACTGGAGCTTCCAGAGAGGTTTCTCACAAAAAGAATACAGGATGTAAACATTTCCTATACAGACTCTCTCAAAACCATATCCTTGTGTTCAGTCTCCTACATTCTGCTGAGAGGTGATATATACCTATTCTCAAAACAAACAATACCAGAATCACCCACCCTTGGAACCTAAACCTTGCCTGCAACATAGAAAAGACATCTTGAAGGGACAGGTATGTGAAGCAACGTTCTTCACTAACCCAATTCAAGAGTAACTTAGACCAGTGGATGTGGAATAGGAAATTTACCCTTGGTCTGGCACCTACGACAGCCTGTAAATGGTTGATCACCCACGCCTAAGCCTACATACACCCCTTAAATAACTCTAGGGCATCAAAACTTGTCAGAAACATTTGGGAAGTTCTAAGATTAAAAAGCACCCCCCAGGAGTCATTAGCCTAGTAACCACTCATGAACATATGAACCTATATATACATGTATAGTGCCACACAGTGGCTATTTCATAACTGATCATCTTATATGTATACTCTGTATTATGGTAAGAACTTAATGGTAGCATATGCATTGTGGGAGTAAAATCATGTGATAGCCCAGTCAAATGTAAATCACCTGAAAAAAGCTGTTGTTAAAAGTAAGGCTTCTAGCCATATTTATCACAGATGTTTAACTCACATGGATAGAGATTTTAAGTCTGAGAATGGATACACCTGGACTCTGAGCAGAAAAAGCTGTGGGTGTACGAGAATAGTTGTTGGACATTCTGAGGATTAAATATGAGAGTACCAGGGACCCAATTTTTACTTATATAAAGACTGCAAGATGACTTGGCCTAAGTTGCAATGTCAAATCTATGAACAAAAATGGTTGTTGTATTACACTGAGAAAGTTTAAAACTGCAAGGAAAAGCACAGAATTAAACTGTAAGTTGTCCAGAATTGTGTAAAACAAGAGAGTAGTTATATCCTATTTACTCTGCAAAGTAAACTGAACTTAAACAGTCAAAAGTGTTTCCAGTGTGTTTTGCCTGCTACACACCGGTGACTGCAACATCCACAGTTTCATCATCCTCTACATATCTATCCAGAATCACATCCAATATGTGGACGATTCAACTCTGATATCAACCTCCAAAAATGTGTCAAATCTCCTCACAGTCACATGACAGGCATTTACTTCTATCAAATAATGACTAATTAATGCACAACTTATGCTAAACCCCAAAAACTGTTATTATTTTCTTAAAAATCACCTGACACTGACTTGAAAATCCTTGCTAAAGATGGCACAGAAACAGAACTAGTAAACACAGCCAAACTACTAGGTTTAACAATAGGTAACAAATTCACTTATGAACCACACATCCTGAATGGAATAAAGAACACCCATTTCAGACTAGGCAAACTATATCGCCATAAGCCCTTCATGGATAAATATACCAAAATAAAACTAGCTAATACCCTACTCATCCCTTCCCTCCTATATGGTAGTGTCAGTTTTACCAATCTTCACTCAACCCTTATAATAAACTACAATCCTGCTACAATAAAGTAGTCAAATTCGCCTCCAAAAAAACATACCGTTCTCATCATTGCCTAGCAATCACAGAATTAAAATGGCTAGAATTCTTCCACCATCTAAAATATACCCAACTAACCTTACCCCACAAACCTATCAGTAAACCTAATGCATGCCCAGCTCTCAAAGCAATCCTACAAACATATACCCCTACTAGAACACTAAGATCTTCATGTAAACCCTTGCTCACAGTAACAAAACCCAACAAAAGAGCCGGTCAGTGCCTGTTCTCCCACTCCATAGCCAAACTTTGGAATAACCTACCATCTGAAATAACCCAAACTGACCACCCAAAAACCTTTAAAATAGCCCTAAAAACACATCATCTAAATAATCCATCCTGTACCCGCCTCAAAAACAAACCTCCTAAAAAAAAAAAAAAAAAAAAAAACACATTTACCATTCATTGTGTTGGCTTATCTATGTAAATCCAGTCTTTCATAATAACTATTAGATAATTACCTCCATACAGTATGCTATATTTTTAACATAGGTAGTGCTGTATCAAGCCCCATGTTTCTCCAATGTTGAATAAAGTTAACTCCTGCGAATTTCTTGCTTGAAATGTGCTTTTTCTCTTTCATCTTGTGAAGACGTCTGTAAATCTTGTGAATTGTATCTTGACTTCAGTAAATCCTGTAAATAGTATTGTAGACATACAGTTCTTTTCTCTGAATTACTGACTTTTTTTAACATGTAATACTTTTAAAGCCTAATTCAAACTTGTAATCACTCTAATGTAGTGTGGAGCTTTTCTCCCCGGGCCTCTGCTGAAAATGGGTTTCTGACCCAGTGGACTTTCCCGGTCAACAAATGTTAATAAATAAATTATATATATATATATATATATATATATCTATATATATATATATATATATATATATATATATATCTATATATATATATCTATATAAATATATATATATATATATATATATATATATATATATCACAAAAGCAAACTTAAATTGCTTGATCTAAAAAGATCAAAGCTCAAAAGAAATAAAAAACATATTTTTTGCAGTGTTTACCCCTCCACACACACACACACACACACACACACACACACACACACACACACACACACACACACACACACACACTTATGCATCCCAACTCCAAGATTGCACAACAGAGTGGAAAAGGCAAATTCTTCATCCACACTATATGGTAACCTCCCATTAAGTAATGCCAGCATTCTGATATCATATTACAATTTGATCACTTGTGATGGTATTATAAATGTTGAATATTCTGAAAGTTCAACCAAAGGGCGAGTTCCCGTAAATATATATGTATATATATATATATATATATATATATATATATATATATATATATATACACACACACACACACACACACACACACACAGCTATATAGATAGATAGCTATATAGATACATAGATATATATATTTATATGGATAGATATAGGTGCTCTGCATTTGGGCTATATATAGATGGTCCACAGGTGTATGAGATTGACCATCCCCAGACAGAAGAATATTCCCTTTTGCCTATGATTGTGTGATCTTAGAATTAGTATATATAAATATCAGCGTGTATGTGGAGGCATGCACATGGGTAGTGACGTGTACAGTTTGTTGACCATTTGCTGTTGACATTTTGGGAGACGATTAATGGAATACTCGAGTAAAGTGAATAGATCCATTTATATATCTGTATTTATCTACCTATGTATATACACACACACTCAGATATTTATATGAAGTACACTGTTTCCATTTCTGCATCATAGCCTACAAGCTCAAGAATATTTGAGTTAATTGCCCATATGAAGACAGAAAACTATTGCCATTTTCTCGGTGTATCTCACCTAAAAAGAGAAGACTCTTTCTTGTAAGTTTATCCCCTCCTAAAAGAAGGAGGCAACAGTATTTTTTTATTTATTCATTCATTTTTAAGTGAAACCGAAGAAACTCTTAACTGGCCCTGTGGTGCAGTGGACCAGTGTTTGACTATAAGCACGTTAGCTTGTGGAACCTGGCAATAGAAGATGAGAATGATCAGCCAATCTGAAGTCTCCTTTCTGGGGGAGGGAGACAGTGCGACTCACTGGACTGGCAACACCTGCTAGAAAGCAACTGCATCATTGATGTATGAAGAACCTAGTATAGCCACATTGTGAATGGGGTGCTGATTGATCTGTTGGTCACATATGCACAGAAGTGCACATGTACTTCTTGAGGCAGCTATGGCAGAACGTATGGGCTACCTGCCAAGGGAATACAGATAGCACAGGACCATAGGATCTGCAGACTGAGGAGCTCTCTAACACTCAGTTCTTGCTTCTGTTCAGGAATCAATGGGTCAGAGAGCTTTCACCAAACAGAGGAATGAATGAGTAAGTTAGGTGCAGGATGGGGAGCCACTGGGGTCAATCCTGTTGGCATAAAAAAATAAAGAGACTCTTAAAAAGATCCTGCTGCAAATCAGCAAAAATCTAAGTTAACATAGAGTGGCTTTTCAGGAATGAAGTGAGCCTAGTTAATGCATTTACCAGGAACAAATAACTGTAATAGCCCCTACATTAACTACCCCGAATGACCAATCCAGTAAAGAAACCAAGTAAAGGTAATGATATTGAAGCTCTTCTTATTGCCTTTGAAAGATATGCCACCCAGAATAATTATGATTAGACGAAATGGGCAAAGATCCTCTCTTCATACCTTACAAAGGAGGCACTCAAAGCATAGACATGGAAGTACTAATGTTATGGAGTATCAAAAACCTAAAATGAAATGCTAGCTAGGACTAGCATGTCCTCTGAAACACACACAATGATTTTTTTTTTATTATTATTAAATTTATCAGGCTAGTCCATTAAACACAGTAGACCAATTACTGGCACATTCCAAGTAAACAGTTTCACAACTGTACATTTAATTGAAATAAAACAGTAAGATCCCACCTGTCTCTTTACTTTTGGTTAGATTCAGAAGTGAACAGGCACTCCCAAATTATTTATGTAAATGGGCTTTTAATACTGACCCCAAGAATAATGATAAATCTGTCATATGAATTGAAAGGTTACTAATTAAAGAAGCACTGTCTAGACGTGAACAAACTAAGCCTGTAATTAAAAGGGTCTAGATGTCTGCAAAATAGTATGTTTTAGATGAAGGAAGGCAGGATAGATTTCTAGTAATGGAAATACAGTATCTAACAAATATCTGATTTCTATCTAGCATGTTGACAACAAAAATGTACCAGTGGGATACGACAGAAGAGTACAATGAGCTCATTGGCTCCGTGCTACATATGAGTTAGCCAAATCTCTGATATTGATGGATAAGAAGGAATTAAATGAGCTGTCAGATTATGGAAGCATGCTTAAATTTATTAAGGAGCCAAATGTCTGTAAACATAAAACAAATGACAAGAAAAAGGTAGAGGCAACAACTATCCATCAAGATGGGAAAGAATATCTTATAGTATATGTAGAAATTAAAACCCTGTTGGGTAAACCACTACATCCTGTAGCTTTGGTACTTAATATAACTTATGATGTCATAGTTGGTCAGTTCTACGCATCTGAAAATTGTTGGGGAAAGGAGCACAGGTAGATAAGATACTTTGTGTCCAGAATATGCCCCAAGTAAAATGATGGGAAGACAACAGCTGCCTGAAATACTCTTACGAACACACAGTCCTGACTACACCCATAAACTATGGGGGGGGGGGGGGGGGCAACAGGAACAGCAACCTGAAACATGACTGAAAATACAGTCAAAAAGTGACAGAAACTACAAAAGGAACTAGAATGTTGCTTTCTCTAAAAGGGATAGAAGAAACTTTGTGTTATAAAAAAATATTACTGTGTCTTACTAGTAAAGACTCCTATTTATTTAGTGACTTAGTGAAAGAAATCAGTGCAGAAACTAAGTAGAAAGAACCCAAATGCATGATGTGGAACTTTGTGCAGAAATGCTATTCATTAAAGTAATGAAGGATATCTGTGTGGAGACAGAGAGTGACAGAGACAGAGAGAGAGAGAGAGAGAGAGAGAGAGAGAGAGGCCCATACTGATAAACCCACTAAGAGAAGAAAGGGAAGTTGAGTCCTTAGTTTCTTTTCTGTAATGTCAAGACAGATGGCTAGTCAGAAACAGGGCTCTCGGCAGCAAGTAATTAACGGAACTTATGTTACTGAGTTAAAAATTAAGGAATTGCTAAAGCCAAAAAAAAGAAGAAAGTCACTGGCATGAGTTGTCTTCTGTAGAAGAAAGGATAGGAGGGCAAGAATAATAAACACTGATACTTAATATTCATATGGTTAAGAGGCTATTCCCCCTCCATTATATCAGTACATTAACAAAGATATTCCTAACTTCACAGATTTTCTTATAAGCAATCTAATTTCATGAAAGCACAATGGAAGAAAAATGCATTAAGTTGGGCCAGAGAAACTATAGCCACAAGAAGAGAAATAGACGAGCAGGCTATCCCCACACCAACAACATATTTTGAGTTAAGGAGTGGCTGGCCTACTGTGTAAACAAATATAGTCAGAAATACTGCATCAGCTGTTAGCTCCAGCATTGTCTATAACACTTGTAGTGAAACTGGCAAATAAACTATATTTTGGGAGGATTCTTAGAGATGGACCAAACCAAAGCTAGAATTTTACCTAGATTTGTATGGTTTAGTGTAATGAAAGACATTGACAACTTCTAGAATTTTATTAATATGCTCAATTTAATCCATTCCCAAACTATATTTCTGCTATAATTTTGTACAATGTTAAATGTTTTGGTTTGATAATTAGTCTGTTCTGTGGAGCTTTCCTCTCTGGGCTTCAACTGATGCCCATCTGGACTTTACTGGTAAATAAATGCAAATACATATATAAGCAAAATTCCATTTAGCTTGTCCAGAATGTCAAAAGACAGCTTGAGACCATGGGTTCAGAAGTTTACTGGTAACCTGTGATTATATGTCCCATTTGAAAAGATAGCCATGGATCTTGGAGGTCACAAGTAAAGTCTAGTAATGGCTTTTAGTACATTTTAGTGATTATTGACCATGCCATAAAGTTTCTTTAAAAACAGAGCCAAGTCAGTAGCTAGTGAACAAGTGTTACTTTTCTCATGGGTAAGGATTTCCAAAGAAATACTTAAAGACCAGGTAACCCCATTTATTTTGAGGGTAACACATCAGCTTTGCCAAGCTTTTTAAAGTAAAGCAGTTAAGAAATTTGGTGTACCACCCTGTAATAGGTGGGTTAATGCAGTTCTTTAATAAAATTCTGACGTCTATGCCAAAGATGGCCACAGAACAGGATGGAAAAAATCGGGATCAGTTATTTTTCTATTCCTTTTCTGCCTAAAGGTGTTCCAAGCTCCCAATGGATTTAATCCATTTAAGTTTCTGTATGGTAGACATCCTTAAGGCTTGCTGGACATAACAAAGGAGACACGAAGAGAAAAAAGCCCTGCTTAAATGTGTGATAACACAATTTACAAACTTGCAAGCTAGGTTAAAATTTGTCATGTTAGTAATTCAGAAACATATTCAGTGGACACAAGTGAAGCATCTGATGCCATATAATAAAAATTTAGACCTAGGGAGTTAAAAACAGGGGAGAAACTGTTAGCATTAGTCCCGTCTGTTGAAAACGAGTTCCTAGCAAGATGTCCAGGACCCTTTGATCTGATAGAGAAAATACCAAAAAGTGAACTACACAATAAAACAGACAGAACAGAGAAAACCAGAACAGATGTATCAGGTAAATGTGTTGAAATCACTGGAGAAAGTTAAAGCTTATGTAATCCATTTAGGAGCTAAAATACATTTCAGTAATTTGTTTCCAGAGAATTCTGCTCCTGCTGTTCAAGTAAATGAAACAATAAGACCCAGAAGGATGACACAAGAGAGTTCTTACTAAAAAAAATTAGATTTTTTTCTGAGCCACCTGGTAGAAATAATTTAATGTAGAATCACATAGAAACTGTGCTAGAGAGAAGATAAACCTAAAACTGTAGAGGATAGCACAGTCCCCGAAAGCAGTATGTGGGGAATAAAAAAAATGCTAAAATTAAGTGTTATTGAGGAGTCACAAAGCGAAGGGAACAGTCTGACTGTATTGGTACCTAAACCCTACAAGTCCAAAAGATTTTCTAATAGTTTCTGCAGAATGAATGATATATCTACATTTGACTCTTATCGAATGCCAAGAGGAGATGAGCTCATAGAGAAACTAGGCAAAGCAGGGTTTTCGGCCACACTACATTTAACTAAGGCTACTGGCAGATTCCCCTTACCGTCAAAGAAAAGACAGTCTTCTACCAGTCCACTCCACCCCACCCCCAAAAGCCTTTTTTTACTATACTGTGGACGTCAGAGGGCCACTGCCACATCTCAAAGGCTCGTGGATAAAGTTGGGAAACTTCACACCAGCTATTCAGCAGTGTACCTTGATGACATAGCCTTTTGTTCAGAAGTCTAAGAGTCACATTTATCTAAATATAAATTACAATGGACTCTTTAAGATAGAAAAGACGCAACAGTTATTGTTGCCATAAGTAAGCTTTATATGACAGAAGCCAGATACTTAGGTTATGCGATTCAAGAAGGGTAATTAGACCCCAAACAGAAAAAGTAAAAGCAGCCAAAAGTGGCATGTACCAGTACAAAATGACAGATGAAAGCATTCTTAGGACAATAAGGCTACTATAGAAAATGTGTATTCAGCTTTGCTAACATCCCAATATGATGTTGCACAAACAACCTTTCAAACAAAAAGTTCAATTCAGTTGCACAAATGCATGTCAACCAAGTGAACGCTGTATATATGTATATATATATATATATATATATATATATATATATATGTAGATAGATAGATTTATATATATATATATATATATATATATATATATATATATATATATATATATATGGATTCACTTTATAACCTCGAATTACTGAAATGTCGAATTTCAGTATCTCGAGGCTATAAAGCCGAATGTTAAAAATAGCGAAAGCCCATAATCGTGAATTCGAATATATGTGGAATTCGCGGTTCTGACCTTACGCTGTGTAATGTCCAGGATTGTGTTTTGGTGGTGCGCGGTGCCATGTGTGGATGTAGGTGTTATGTCAGGTAAGTGTTTTCTAAGGGTTGTGAGTGGGAGTTAGAGTGTGTGTGAGTGTGCTGATGTGTGTGTGAGGGGTCGGAGAATGTGCATGTGTGAGTCGGCTTCTGTTTTGTGTTTGTGCGATCTCGGAGTTAGTATATATAATTAGTGGGGGTGTGGGGGGCGTTGTGTATGTATGTAGTTTTGTTTGTTTTTGTTGTGATGTGGGTGTTGTGGTGTATGTGTAGTATTGCGTGTGTGGTTTTTTCGGTGTTTTGACTTTCGCGTTTTTTTTGTGTCGGTGTTTTGTGGATTCGGTTTTATAGTCTCGAGATACTGAAATTCGGTATTTCAGTAATTCAAGGTTATAAAGTGAATCCATATATATATATATATATATATATATATATATATATATATATATATATATATATATATATATAGCTATATAACCTGTATTATATATTACAGTAAAAATTCAATTGTTGTGTGGACAGTCTGTAGCATAAATCACCTGAAAAAGCTGTTGTTAAAAGTAAGGCTTGTGGCCACATTGATGACATTTACCTTTTATGGAGAGGAATTTCAAGGGTAAGAGTGAACTGGACCCTGACCAGAGGAAGCTGTGGAAGTACCAGAAGAATTACTGAAGTCCATTGGACTTACTCAGGGGTTCCAGGTGCCTATTTGTAGATGTGTTTGGAGATTACAATGTAGCTTGATCTAAGCAGCAACACAACTATTGTGTTTCACTGTGAAACTTTAAAACTGGACTGGAAAATATAGAGTTCATCTGTAAGTTGACCAGAACTATGTTAAGCAAGAAAGTACTTATTTTCTGTTTAAGTTGGAAGTAAACTTTGATTCTACATTTCACAACAAAAGAACTGCATTTACTACAGACACTACACACACACACACACACACACACACACACACACACACAAGCAAACGCATGCACATATATGTGGGTATGTGTGAGTGTGTGTGTTTGTGTATGTATGTATATATAGTATACACATACATATGGATCATAATGACAGGCACAGAATTTTTAAACAGGAAGGCAGACGGAAGGGAATCTGTAGCAAATGCTCAATTAAACAAGCCTGCATAGTATTCTAATAACCAAATATATCATTGTTAAGGTTTGATAGCTGCTATGAGGCTATAAAAGAGTAATGAAACTTAGTGTTGAGAAGTAACTGACTGTAAATGAAAAATAGTGTGTTCAGCAGAATGAGTGACAGCAGCTTGTGATTGTGGTGTTATTGTCAGTTGTATGAAATAACACTTACTTAACTGTATAAAAAGCCATGCAAGCCTTAACAAAGTTATATTAACATGATCCTTCATTGCTAAATGCACGATAAACACTTAGGTTTTTAATGAAGGGTGAGGCATCTTATCACGCTACAAGTGGTTATAACAATACAAATAAAGGCTCAGAATATGTGACAGCCATCGGGAGTTAAGGCACTATTTTCTATAATAATAAGTGAGGATGACTCATTCCTACTGAAAGACAAGCAGGCCTAAACAAGTTCTAAAGTATGACAGTTGTTTATATAAAATTAAACAAGACTTGAAGTATATTGTTTAGGAGTAATCAGCCATATCTGTAATAGTTAATACACTCAGTGATACATACAATAATCACCTATGCTAAAGGCATCATTGTCAGCAAGTAT
Source organism: Protopterus annectens (assembly GCF_019279795.1). Classification (NCBI taxonomy): domain Eukaryota; kingdom Metazoa; phylum Chordata; order Ceratodontiformes; family Protopteridae; genus Protopterus; species Protopterus annectens. The sequence continues at coordinate 1,214,497,750 of NC_056743.1, forward strand.
TTGGATGACAGCTGCAGAATTTCTGCAATAAGCTCAGTACTGCATCTCTGTAGCTGTCAAAATGTTATGCCAGTGGTGTAATTTGACACTTTTGTGTTAGTTTGGCAGCTGACTGTGCAAGGACTGTTTATTGTCAGCAATCAGCATGAATGAATTACATTTGTGAGGAGTCTTGGCACATGTCAGCTATTTGTTTTTTTTAAGTTAATTCTAGTCTTAATCTTAAAAAAATAATGGGAGCATGGGATTAAAGGGGTGACAGCCCCTTTTCAAACAAAATTAACTGTCCCACTCACACTCCAGAACCAGGAATCTAAACCTGCTTCAGCAAATAAACAAAACATGGTAGAGACATAGATTTGTCTCACAAAACTTACCCCTTCTCTGGAACAAACTTCCACTCCAAATTAAGCAATGTGACTCAATTTCTTCTTTTAGAAAGAGTTAGACAACTGGATAGGTATGCACAAATTCACCCCTGTTATGACTGGCCTGTTGCTCCTTGAAAAATGAGGCAAAGTCTAGGAGGGTTACTTGCAAGGTGTAATTGGCAACAGGGCCCATTTGCCTTGGATTCTATGAACTCTTGATCTGTCTTCTTACATATATTTCCAGCTATCAAAATAATCTAATCTACCTGTCAATGGGTCTCTTTGTCTGTTTATCTGTCTAGATGTCAAGTTGCCTATCAGTCTGTCTGAAAAATATCTATCTGTATGTCTCTGTCTGTCTATCTATCTAATCTCCCAGTCTACCTACCTACCTAACTATCTACAGAGCTATCTAATTTAATTTATTTTTCTGTAAAATAACAATGGCAATGCTGGTGGGGGAAAATGCTAATATGGTTACAGAGTAACATATGAAGCTATATGCTTGACTAACCATGTGGCTTGCCATTCTGGATCCTCACTTGCATGAGGTCAAATGTTCTGCATAAACACCAGCATTTCTTGTGCTCGACAGAATGTATCACTGCTGGACAGCCAGCAAACGCTGAACAAGGAAAACACATAATTATGAAGACATAGTTTGTTAGAGAGTGCCATAGGTCATCCATCAAAAGTCTATTGTGACATGGATTAATAACATGATATTTAACAGACAACTGTTCTCCTCTCAGACACTCACCTACAGCTGCATTTAAATAGTTAATGTAAATATACCCATCTCCAATGGAAGTATTTAATAAGGAGGTCTGTTATTGAGGGGGGCATATATGAATGGAGAAAGTAAAACAGCACATAAGGGAAAAGACAGACATACCAAAATACCACAGTGATTGAGTGTGTGTGTGTGTGTGTGTGTGGGGGGGGGGGGGGGGGGGGTGACCAGGGAGTCAGGCAGATCAGTATTTTATATAGGATGAAGGACAGTAGCAAGGCTCAGGCAATTGTAGGTAGGGGCAGGATGTAGGGTTTCTAAAAGGGTGAGCATCTATGAAGCAGGGAAAAGACAAAGGCTAAAAAGGTCACACAGCCAAACCATTTAGTAAAAACACTGCAAGAAAAACGCAGGCAAACTACAGTTTTCACTGTGTGACATTTTATGCCTTCTGTAATAGAGACCTGTGTAAATTACCCTTTAAGAACATTGAGTGTTTCAAATGCATGACTTCTGAATGCCCGTGATTTTTTTTTACTATTTAAATCTTTGTGGTTATATTCAGGCCAATAAAGCCAAACTCTACTAGCTGCGGACATGCACATATCTGCCTTTTTACTAAACCTCATTAACTATACTTCTGGAACACTGGGTCTTTAAACCCAGCTGAGGCCCATAATCATTAAGGTGCCTGCAAAATATCCCAACTAACATCCAAACCAAAGGATGAAAAGGTCACACAGATAAAGCATTCAGTAAGAACTACAAGAAAAACCCAGCCAAGCTAGAGTTTTCACTGTGTGATACCTTAAACTTCCTGTAATAGAGGCCTATGGGATATATAAAAATGACCCCTTAAGGACATCAAAAGATGATTATAAGGTATATTGGGCACAAGGGAAAGGCAGCAGTACAAGTCTGATTACAAAAATAAGGGAAGCAGGGGTAGATATTAACCAGGTGGGCAGACATTATACATGTTGGAAGTGGGAAAAGACATACTGGAAGCAGCAGATTTATAGGACAGCAGGTAGTAAGAGAAACGGAGATTAAACAGAAAGGATGTGAGGCACACAGTAGAAGGTGTTTGCAGAAGAAATGGGGGTGACTGATGGTGAACTGGAAAGCAGGAGAAAAATGTACAGGGGTGATAATATCAGTGTATAATCTCTAGGCTATGAGTGGGAAATACTCCACTTAAGGAAGCGACCAATGGACCATGGAACTAGGCTCTAAAATGGAAGGTTTATGGAAGGTGATGAAATGATACTGAGAAAGAAAGAAGGTGAAGCATGACAAGGTGAAATAGAGGCAAGTGCTAAAGGAAGATGTGGAGTTCCAGTTTTAAGGAATTCAGTTACATCAGGGATAAAGTTGGGAAGTAAAGAGGTGACAGTACAGTGTGAGTGGAGACCATACCTCTCAACTGTCCAAAGATTTTTGCCTCATATTTTTGGTCTGTTCCTCATAAAATTTGTGGTTTTCTGGCAAATCGCTGAGGACTGAAATCACTAAATCATGGCATATATTTGAGTTTCAAACTTCAGATCTTTCAAAAAATGCATGCTAACACAAATCCTGTTATTCTAGCAATTCCCTAAGTTTAGAATAGCAATATTTAAAATCTGTGCATATTTTTGAGCCATTGTTCCCCCATTATTTTATTGTAGGCTTTGCTTAGAGTTTCTGAGCTAAGAGGTTGAGAAGTAGGGTGGAGACTATGCAAAAATCATGTTAGGTAAGTTAAATCAGATGTTACTTGAGGTAGTCAGAAAGGGAAGGGGTAGTCCTCAACTGAGCACCTGCAGAAAAATGACTTACAAGAGGGTTGATGGATAAAGCCAAAAAAAGCAGTAGAGATATGAAAGTGTTACAGAGGGTCTCTAGTACAGTAACATTTTCAGAAGTAGTACCTTTGACAAAAGAAAGTAAAGGAAAGGAATTAGTATTTTCTGTATGGCTAATGGCATGATGTAAAGATCAGGCCTGTGGGAAGATACCTGCAAGGATCCATATTGTATTCCTGAGGTAATCTGCACCTAAACAGATGAAAGAAGCAAATGATGAAACTGGGTTTTCCTTTAATTAAAATGAGGGATGTGTTGGGCTAAGTTAATGCATGACTGGAGGTGTAATCTTTGCTTAAAGGGGCCTAGTAAAAGAAAGCGAAGTATGACACAATGGTGGGAGGCAGAGAGGGATGAGGCAAGGAAATGGAGACTTCTACTAAGGAGTGTTAGGCTCTCTGAAAGGGAGCCAGCACCAGTCTATAGTTAAGGAAAGAGGCTGAGCTGTGGCATGCATAATGGAAATAAAGTCAGCAAAGGCACTAGGATCTAGAGGTACCAGGTATCCTGCTCTACCGAAGACAGAGTCTTTAAAGCAAATGGGATGGAGAAGTGACAGTGTGTGTAAGGCTGTACACTGCAAAAGACCAGACGTGATTGCTAGAAGGAAGGTGTTGTAGAAATTCCGGATTTTTGTTGAAAGGCAGGAAATGGAGCCATAGGTATTGGTTTGAGTACAGAAATCACCAGAAAACGGTACCATCTTCAAGAATATAGTGGTACTTCAATGTGAACTTCATTTGCCAGTCATCTGAGCACTATTCATCTTTGTACAACCATCTCCATCTTTGTACAAGTGCACTGAGTGCTATCCATCTATGTACAATGTGCACTGAGCTCTATCCATCTTTGTACAAACTGCACTGAATGCTATCCATCTTTGTACAAAGTGCACTGAGCATTGTCCATCTTTGTACATCCATCTCCATCTTTGTAAAAAGTGCACTGAGAGCTGTCCATCTTTGTACAAAGTGTACTGAGTGCTATCCATGTTTGTACAAAGTGCACTAAGCACTATCCATCTATGTACTGAGCGCTATCCATCTTGATACAAAGTGTACTGAGTGCTGTCCATCTCTGTACAAAGTGCATTGAGCGCTATCTATCTTTGTACAAAGTGCACTGAGCGTTTCCCATCCTTGTACAAAGTGCACTGAGTGTGGTCCATCTTTGTACAAATACACTGAGTGCTTCCCATCTTTGTACAAAGTGTACTGAGTGTGGTCCATCTATGTACAAAGTTCATTGAGCACTATCCATCTTGATACAAAGTGTACTGAGTGCTGTCCATCTTTGTACAAGGTACACTGAGCACTATTCATCTATGTACAAAGTTCACTGAGCGCTATCCATCTTGATACAAAGTGCACTGAGTGCTGTCCATCTTTGTACAAAGTGAATAAATTGACATTGAAAGGCTTTGGTGCAACAGAGCTTGAAAAGAAGAGGAGGACCTCAGTATAGAAAACGAATATTCTGGATGTAATTTTCACTAATATACAGGACACTGGCATGACAGAGGTGAAAAATTCACTTGTCAGTGCTTATGCCATAGTTTGCCCCACATTCCCAGCAGTAATAAAATAAGGTGTTAATAACAAGATATGTAGTTTGCATTACACAGGAATGGTTTTCAGTGTACTGGGATAGAAGCTGTGACAAAACATGGATAGCTCTGAGGTGAGGAATACAGTTTGGCAGCTGTGGGAGTGTGTCAATAAATAATTGAAGTGCATATGAGATCCTTATAAAAGAGAGAGAGAAAACACAGGAAAAAGATAACCAGACTGAGATTCTCATATTACAAAACAATAATAATCCACTTGAGAAGCTTCACATCATTAACAAGACATAGTCAGCACTATAACAAACTACAACAGAAAAAATAAAATTGAATAAACAATGACCAAGGCTACTGGACACAGTTTATTGTAGAACACAATAAAACTCTGTAGCGCTTTGGCAAACAGCCTTCAAGGAGTATAGCAAACAGCACACAATAACACCATATATAGTAAACAATCAACTTAATTAATCAATTATACAATTATTTAAATCAAATATTTAAATCAAATACTTCCAATTCACCTCAGAGTTTAACCCACAAGGTAACAATGTATTAAACTTTAAAATAGAAATAGACTCTTTATATAAAAGTTTGTCTTTGAGAGAACAATTTTCCCCAACCCTCCCACAAACCTGCTCAAGAATAGTACCCTGCAATAATAAAAAATTGCGATCATGTTTATCTTTAAAATGCGTACAAATAGGGCTCTCCACTTTTTGTTTTATAATGTCCCTAATGTGCTCTTATAATCTAATTCTGAATTTTCTTTTACTTTCTCCAATGTAATATAAATTGCAAGGACACCTGAGGACATAAACAATGCCCTCCATGGCACAGGAATAATTCTCCATTGGATGAAAATGGACACCATTGATCTTTCCAAAAAATTCACTATATATCTATAAGTACTACAACTATTGCAGGGAATAGTACCTGAGGGCAAAAGATTTCTTACAACTGTATCTTCAGGGGAAACAAATACACTAGTAACTAAAAAATCCTTTAAATTTTTACCACATCTATAGGAAATAAGGGGGCAATGACATAAACTATTAATCAAATTATTGTCCCTCAACAAAAATTTCCACCAACATTTTAATATTTCAGTTATTTTTTCACTAAGGATATTATATGTAGTGACAAAATATACTTTATCAGATATCTCTCTGTTCTCATTTGTTTGCACCCCATATCTCAAAGGATGGACTTCATTATTTCTCTTATCAATCACTCTTTTCAAAGCCATATTAACTAATTTCCAATCATACCCCCTATTAACAAATATTTTAAAAGTCTGATTAGACTCCTGTATAAAATCTGTCCAATAATTAGACTAGGCATAATTACAAGTTCTATAAAGACGTAAAAAGTCTACATAGAGCAAAGATTCTATATGATGACGGGGGTGAAAACTATCCCCATGTAAATACTGGTTACCATCAACACATTTTCTGTAAACTGTTGTTCTCACTTTACCATTTTCAAACCCTTTAAAACTAGATCCAAAAATACAACCTATCCCCGTATTGTAAACCATCAGAGCCCAGACCATATTCATTTTGTTGGAAATCCATAAAAAAATTCTTCAGTGTTATCCTTACCGCCCTTATAAATAAAAATCAAGTCATCTATGTACCTAGTATAACTAATACCATATCTAGATGTAAAAGTATGTATATATAGATATTCCACCTCAAAAAGAGCCATCATTAAATTTGCATACATGGGGGCAAATGAAGCCCCCATTGCCATGCCTTGCAACTGATGATATATTACCTTATCAAACAAAAAATAATTATATAATAAGCAAAAATGAGTTAACTCAATAATATAATGGGCTAAAAAGCTGTCACCCAAGAACTGTTGTAAAGCTCAGATACCACATTTATGCTTTATACCTGTATAAAGGCTTTTAAAATCAACTGTGTGCCAATACATATCATTTTCCCATCTCAGTTCTGAAATCTTATGTAAAAAATCAAAAGTGTCTCTTATATAAGATTTTAACTTAATTACAAATAGCAAGAAATATTTATGTATCAAAAAACAATATTATTCAAAAAATACTTACGTGCAGATACAATAGGGCAGCCAGGTGGCCCAGTAAAACTTTTATATATCTTGGGTAAACAATAAAAGGTTGCAGTCTTGCAGCCATGAACATCAAATTTATTATCAATATCTTCCTTTGCTAGATAACCCAATCTATGACCTTTTTCCAACAATAATTTATACTATGATATTGTATCATTATAAGCCTCAATATTACTTTTTTCGTATATAGGCTCATCCTTCAAATGTTCATAACACATATGGGCATACCGAGTATGATGCAATATCACAATTTTATTTCCTTTATCAGAAGGTTTTATTACGAGATCTTTTCTGTTACTTAATTGTTTTAAAGCATTTCACTTGGCTCTAGTTATATTATACTTTATAAAAAACAACAAAAAGGCAGTTAGCTGCTTTAAACTTCACAAAGACCAATTTATTGTAAGCACTTTGGTCGAGGCAAATGCCCCAACTTCATCAGACAACTCAACAGCCATAAAAACCTCCATTTTATACTCACATTCAACATAATTAAACAATTAAATAGTTAAATCTTTGATTGAACCATTAGTTAAAACTACTTCATATTTAAAGTTCCCTTGCTTTCTGACTTACAATTTATTGCAATGCCTTAGAAGCTATGGCAACAGTATAAAAAACTTGTTTTTACATGTTATTAAAAACCCCTAATAAATATTATAAAATCATAAAATACTTACAATTACAAAAACTTTTTGTTTGTATTTATATTCAATCTAAATATCGAAAATTCAGAAAAATCAGACAAAATGATAGGCACCTCTAAAGGACCCTAACTATCTTTCATTATATAAATACCATATAAATCCATGACTTGCATAAATAATTAAATATCTAAAAAATGTATGTAAAAAAATGTAAGTTAGATACGATAAACATTGGTTTCTGTATAAATATAACCTATACTAATCTAATAAACTTAATAGCGAAAGTATTAGATTAAAAACATATTCTTTAAGTTAACATTTTATCTAGAAATTGCTTTTAACTTCAATATACATTTTATAGAAGCATATTCATTCAGCACAGGAGGTATATGTGCTGATGTCTGAATTTGCCACATAAGTTCACATTCCTCTAATCTTAATTCCCATGGTCCCCCTCCTAGATTAGGTTCAACTTTCTGAATTACTGGGCTGAATGAATATGCTTCTATAAAATGTATATGGAAATCTGGACAAAGACATAAATAAAAGTGGGACAAAGGCCCAAAAATAGGGACAATTTTTAAATATTGCTCTTACAAACTTAGAATGTTGATATAATATCAGGTTTTGCATTAGCATGAATTTTCTTAAGGGTATGAAGTCTATAACTCAAATATCTGTCATTATTTTCTCACTTCAATCTTTAATGATTAGACACTAATTTGCCAGAAAACCACAATGGACCAAAACTATGAGGCACAAATCTGGACATTCTGCTAAAATCTGTACAGTTGAGAGGTATGAGTCCCTGGACGATTAGTGAGTTTACAGATGATTACAGCACCACAGGGGGCAAACAAATTAATAAGTTGCTACACTGATATGTAAATAGACAATCTGAGCAGGTCTCATGGTGAGGGTGGCCCTGAAATAGGATGAGGAGTAAAGGCCATGTAGTGTAGGGAGAGTAGAGAAATGGGGGGACAAAATGGGTGGCTAGAGAATAAGCTAGAATGATGAGCTTTAGTAGCTCCAGGGGAAAAGATGGGCACGTTTCTGGCATGAGAGGGTGGGATGAAACTCAAGAGTGGCAAATAAAGAAATGTATCAGCTATCACATTACTTTCTTTGAAGAGGTAAAAACAGCATTTAAGGAAGGACAGTATATGCAGCACTATCAAGCATACATGAATGACTGACGTATTAAAAACTTTAAATGTCAATCTGTATATAATTCAATAAATGAAACACTGGTTAACCAACAGGCCACTCAGTAAGTCAGACAAGAGAGTTAATCATCTATCACTGCAGGTGCCCATTCCCACAGGAGTTTGAACTAGGGCAACTTCTTTTTTGGACATTTTTTTGCCAGATATAAAATGTAGGAAATGGGCTAGAATAATCAAACAGAAAGAGGCTTGCAAACTAAGAATGCAATTATTTTAATAAAAGATGCCAAAGGTTTCAGGGTGGGCTACAGGAATACACATATCATGCAGACATGATCATCACATGCTTACTGTCATTCAGTATAGTATATTGAGACTTGGCTGAAATGACAAAAATTATGTCTAAAAAATAAATGGTCAAATTAAAAAATATATACCTTTATAAAGATTTATGGGCAACAGTAGGTAGCTATTAAAACTATAATGACTGTATATCTACCAGTGTCAGGGAAAAAAGCATATTCTACAGGTAGCCATACCTCTCAAGTGTACCTCATTGTGAGGAACGTACCTCATTTGGGGTCTTAAAAAGTTCATGTTCCTCGAAGTTCCAAATTGAAAGACTCTGTCATACATTCTGTGTTAGGAATTTTTTTAAGTGATACCCATGGTAAATAGAAATGGATCATATTAATTCATTAAACGATCTTCTGTATAAGTAAAACCAGAATATTTTAACCATCCTATGGCCTTCCTAGTTGAAGCTGTTGGTAAGCCATAAGTATGTGTTCCACATTGTGCCCATTTATTTCACATTATGAGGGCTAGTGTTCCTCATTTTGGAGATGGAAGGTTGAGAGCCCATATGAAATACTGATTCTCAAGATGCCAAGGAACCACAATGCCAAACACAAATGCTTAAAATACAAAAAGAGTAAAAAGTAAAAATAAAAACTTTTTGCAAGCCAGCATGCTTCCTTATACCCTTCATGTGGCTGGAAATCCCCTAACACACCTCAACCTACCTATACCAACTCTATAGTCACACAACTATGAAGAGGGGAAACTTTTTGTCAAAACAAAAGGAACATTGACATAGAAACCATACCAGCACTCGTTTGTCATGGAAAACAATCATTGTCATTTTGTTCTTCAGCATCTTGTGATTTTTGTGACTCTGAATTTTGATTCTTGGGGAGCTTGCTCATTGCCACTTATAAATATCCCATACTGTAGCCCATATAGTTCTAAAGGTAATGTCTAGTCACTGCAGTGAGATCACTGTATGGCATTACACCTCAGTGAGTTGACACATGATCACTGTATGGCATTACACCTCAGTGATCTGACACATGATCACTGTATGACATTACACCTCAGTGATCTGACACATGATTACTGTATGCATTACACCTCAGTGATCTGACACATGATCAGTGTATGTCATTACACCTCAGTGATCTGACACATGATCACTGTATGCATTGCACCTCAGTGATCTGGCACATGATCACTGTATGGCATTACACCTTAGTAATCTGACACATGATCACTGTATGGCATTACACCTCAGTGATCTGACACATGATCACTGTATGGCATTATACCTCAGTGATCTGACACATGATCACTGTATGGAATTACACCTTAGTGGTCTGACACATGACCACTGTGTGGCATTACACCTCAGTGGTCTGACACATGACCACTGCGTGGCATTACACCTCAGTGATCTGACACATGACCACTGCGTGGAATTACAACTCAATGATCTGACACTTGATCACTGTGTGGCAGTACACCTCAGTGATCTGACACATGATCACTGTGTGGCGTTACACCTCAGTGACCTAACACATGATCACTATGTGGCATTACATCTCAGTGATCTGACACATGATCACTGCATGGCATTACACCTCAGTGATCAGACACATGATCACTGTGTGGTGTTACACCTCAGTGATCTGACACGTGATCACTGCATGGCATTACAATTCAGTGATCTAACACATGATCACTGTGTGGCATTACACCTCAGTGATCTGACACATGATCACTGTGTGGCATTGTTACACCTCAGTGATCTGACACATGATCACTGCATGGCATTACACCTCAGTGATCTGACACATGATCACTGAGTGGCATTAACCTCAGTGATCTGACACATGATCACTGTGTGGCATTACACCTCAGTGATCTGACACATGATTACTGCATGGCATTACAACTCAGTGATCTGGCACATAATCACTGTGTGGTGTTACACCTCAGTAATCTGACATGTGATCACTGCATGGCATTACACCTCAGTGATCTGACACATGATCACTGCATGGCATTACACCTCAGTGATCTGACACATGATCACTGAGTGGCATTACACCTCATTGATCTGACACATGATCACTGTGTGGCATTATACCTCAGTGATTTGACACATGATCACTGTGCGGCATTACACCTCAGTGATCTGATACATGATCACTGTGTGGCATTACAATTCAGTGATCTGACACATGATCACTGTATGGCATTATACCTCAGTGATCTGACACATGATCACTGTATGCATTACACTACAGTGATCTGACACATGATCACTATATGGCATTATACCTCAGTGATCTGACACATGATCACTGTATGGCATATACGCCTCAGTGATATGACATGTGATCACTGTATGGAATTACACTTCGGTGATCTGACACATTATCGACTACATTGTTGCACCTTCTAACCATTAAACAACCTGTCCATCTAACTGACTTAAAATAATTCTATGTTGCAAGTTTTTCAAAAGCCAGTAGGTGGAAGGCTTTAAATCTGTTGGGCAAGGCCTATATTTAGTAGGTACTTGATACGGGAAAAGCCCCCAAATTAAACAATAGCAAGCATGTTTACATGATGCCATAAAGAAAAAAATGTGACATAGTCCAGTCTGTAAGCAGATATGATTGTAGGCATATATATCTAAGAAATTACAATTAAACATATCATAAGTTAAATAGTAAGCACTACCATATCAGGAAAAATGCAAAGAAATACTAGAATACAGTAATGCTAAAGTATTGTTAATTTTTAACCCCCCCACCAAAGTACTGTTAATTAATATACATGCTGAAACCTAGGTAACAGCCACCTGTCCCTGTGAATTCATCCCACAATTTTACTTTTGTTACATAAAGAAAAAAGAAATAGAAGACCTCTTAAACCAGGTTAAGACCTTGTAAACCAAATCCCTTATGTCACCCCTCCTTGAAATGTTGACTACAGCTTAGGCTGTTTCCCTTTGTAAAAGGTTACCTTATAGATTCCTTCAACACTTTTTGACTTATCCCTAATATCATATGTTAATCTGCTTTTCATTTTTTTTCTGGGTGTTCTTGTGTGTGAGTGAGGCTAACAGACAACAGTGCACTAGAAGGACCTGTATCAGTATTTCTGTCAACACTCCAAGTAGTTTCAAGCATGAGCGGTTGAGAGACAAGAAGATGCTAAAACTAGTCTAGCTTCTTACTACAACAGGTTCAGCAGCTACAGAAGAAGCAGGCGTTAAAGATACATTTTAGATTCAATTTTTTGCCGAATTTCATTTAACTTTCATAAATTGACTGTTCAGCCCTGACTTGGCTACAGTCTTTACAAAAGGAGAAATTATTTTTGTGCAAGGAAGGCAAGTAACTCTAACCAGCAAAGGACTAAAATATTCAACATTCCTTCCATTACAGTTCTCTTAAGTGTGTACCTTTAACTCCCAGTGGGTGTGGCTTGAGCTATTAAAAATAAAGTTATCACCTTACAGTTCAAACAAATATTCATATCTCTGGAACTGTATGTGTTATTTGAAAACTAAATGGCAAACTATTGAGGACAAATTTGTCTTTACATTGGTGGCATTCATTTAGTTTGATGCTTTAAACTGGATTTTATAAGCCAAAATACAGGCAGTGAATATTAATTTTTGTAATGTTGCATAAACAACGTATGATATCTCAGTAACTATTCAAGCAAGACACATACTGCTAGCAGGAGTTCCAATCAGTTGTGAGCTTTCATATGAGGCTATGCAGTTCTCTCTGTGCTATCCAAATGTTGAGATATTTAGTGAAATATGAAAATTATTACAACACAAATAAACAATATACAAGTAATATTGAATATCTCCTTGCCTGCATTAGGCAGAGGTCAAATATCTGTACAGTTGTATTTGCCATCATGTTTTCTTTAAAATGAAATCTTCTGATACATTGTATGTAGCATGGTTTCAGAGTTATTAATGCAAATATGAACAAGCAATATTTGACACTTGGAGGCATCAGTAGGAGCTAACTGCAGAAATGCCTGGAGGCACACTTGGCTGTAATGAGTTAAGATCGGGCTGAGAACAAGCAAATGGAATTGGGAGACAGTATTTTTTTTCAAATGTAAACATGAACCAATGATCCATGAACTGTATAAGGCCAATGACTCACAATGGGAAGGTAATGTATGTGAGGACTGAAATATCTAATACTTTTAATTTACACTTTACTGGTGTCTATAAATAGGTTGAATGGAAGTCATCAGTCGAAATCAATGACTCTGAATTCTTCACTGTTATTGCAGTGCAGGCCAATATAGCATTTCTGGATGTTTTGGGGCCAAAATATCTAAAAAAATAGCTGACCGTCTCACTTTCTTGTTTAACCAGTTATTCACTGGTGCACTTCCTTCAAACTGAAAATTTGCTAGCATTGTGCCCATACACGAGGTGAATGCTACTTTTGAGATTAACAAGTATATGCCCATTAGCCTGACCTCATTGATTGGCAAGTGCAATGAAATATGTCTACTCTTATGGGTAAGATCACAGCAGGATCATTTAGTGACACTTTCTAGCATGGATTTACTAAGCACAGGTTTATACAGTCTGAGGGATTCCTGTCTGCCTATACAGTTACGTGCTCCATGATAGTGTGTTCCATTACTTAGGAACAATGTTGGTGAGACTAATCGGTCTTTAGCTCCCAGAGACAGTAGTAGACAGTGTAATTTTATTTAGTCTTACTCACAGTTTAGTTTAATAAGTTCTTTACAGCATACACACACAATTTATAAACAAGGATCACAAAGCTCTAATTCCTGGTGTCAATTGCAAGCAGTAAAGCTGAATGCAAACAAATGTAGTATTATTTTCTTTGTGAATTCTGAGCATCCCTACACAGAGGACAACCCTCAAAGTTGAAATTCTCATTAGAGACCTTGGCACATTCGTGGACAATGAATTCTCCTTTGACCACCATGCATCAACTGTCATTAGGAATTTCTTCTATTCTGCCCAGTTAATGGCTAAAGATGTATCCTCCAGATCCAAGGAAGTTATTCTCCCCCTCTTCTTCTCCTTAATCTGAACAATAATAGAATATGTATAAATATAATGTTCCCCTCTGGATGTGCCTTCCTAAACATATTACACAATTCTAGAAACCTAAAAAAGTTTTTAATCAAAAAAATCTCAGGTATGACCTTCTTAACCTGCCAGTACAACTCTCTTTTTTTCCAGAAGAACTTCCCAAGGCCCCCCCCCCCACATTCATTTCTTGAAATGTCTAAAATGCCAAGAGCTTTTTGCAGTTATTTATTTTTTGAATTCATCATATAATTAATCATATTCTTAGATATTTTACTTTTTAACATTGCATTGGCACAAGCTTTCTTGGTTTACTTCACATTAATTTCTGATTCAGACTGCAGCAGATCTTATAGGAAGTTATAATTAGAAGTTTTAACTCAAACCCAGTGTCACACTGCCAGCCCAGCTATCTGGAATTTTGTAAATAATTCTATATAATTTGTAAATATTGATATGATTCATAAAGATGTGTGTGTAAAGGTGTAAAGTATTGAGCTAAAATGTAACCATAGCATGCCCTGCTGGCTTAGAATAGAAATGTATTGTAATTGTGTAACTGTATATGTTTTAACAGTAGAAACTGGGACATAAATGGTTAACTTGCAAAACTTCAAGAAAATAAGTTGAAATTAAATTGTTTTATGATAGCGCTATAAAAATTATCTCTCAATTTCAGTATAGCAGACACAATGTCTAGAGCTAGACATTTTGTGTATTGTCTTGGAAGAGGAGTAATTACTAAGTTTGAAATGCAGAAGTATTTTATTGTTTTATGACCTTCAGGATCTGCAAACATCTGAGAGATATGTATTTTTCACACAGAGATGCTAAAAATGCTTGTACTTTCTGACAATGGGGGTAGCTTGGGAACAAAAGTCAGGTGACAAAAAGTGATGTCATCCAAGCTAAGCCAGCAGTAATATTTGATATTAATTTAAGAACTCTCTCAGAGAGAGGCTGGGCATTTTGTATTTTGTCTTGGACCTAGCAAGAACATCCACTCATCATCACATCTGTATTTGCCTTGCTGTAAGTAGGTTTTTAGGGCATAATAATAGTTAGGAATATAGTAAAGATAAGCTTAGATGTTGTCTGCATTTATTTGAGACTGTCCTGCAATGTTGTTTTAAATATTTCCTGTGATTTTAAAACCAATCTTTGTGGCTGATATTTGTTAGACATATTTAAGCTCTTACAGTACTTGCATATGTATCTGGTGACACTGTACAAGCCACTTCTAAATAGCATTGCTCTTGGTCAGACTACCATTTGGATTAATAGTAACATTACACAGTAGGATTGGACACCCTTTGTTAAGGGCCTTAAAAGTAGCTGATAAGAGTGGTTGGTGGCAGTGGAAACTACCTTATAGTCTGGTCAGAAGGGGGCATAGCTAATAAATCTGTGCCAGCCTTTCCCAGGTGTGTGTGTGTGTGTGTGTGTGTGTTTGTATATAAATCAAACCTCAAAGTGTGCGTGTGTGTGTGTGTGTGTGTGTGTGTGTGTGTGTGTGTGTGTGTGTGTGTGTGTGTGTGTGTGTGTGTGTGTGTGTGTGTGTGTGTGTGTGTGTGTGTGTGTGTGTGTGTGTGTGTGTGTGTGTGTGTATGCATCAGCTACTTGGGCAGGAACATAAAGCACTGGTTGGACAGAGAGGGTGCTGGAGGTTTTGGCTTGGCCACTCAGCTATGATCTCAGCCCTATAGCTGTACCAGTGGGGAGTCCTATTGGGAATCTGGAGAAAAAAGGAGAAACCAGCCCCAGACTGACTGCGGTGTCTATGTACTCTGAAGGGAAACTGCACTTTACTGTGTGTGTACTTGGCATCCTCCCATTGTGTACGCCCCCCACTGTTGCCAGTGGTGAGGATTGAGGCTCCTTGATTACTGGGCCAGTGCAGGGGTGTCACACTCAGTATTAATGTAAATTTCAATATCTTACCGGTGTTACTGGTGACTTTCAGTGTCACATGGCAGTATTTTCAGATACTTAAACTATGCATTTTCAACTAACCTTTGTTCTGAAGAAGTCCCATTATGGGACAAAAGTGCTAAACTAATTTTTTTTTATTCCAAATAAAATAAAGCTGTTACTACAACTCCAACCTTGTTTTTCCAACACTTAGCAGCCTGTTTTTTTTTTTCTTGGAAGGTACTGTTATTGTGAATTTAATACTCAAACTGGTTTAAGACAGTGTGTTGCTACAACTCCGGTCTTGTTCTTTCAACACTCAGGAACCTGTTTTTTCACTACAGGAGGTTTTCTTTGGAAGGTATTGTTGTTGTGAATGTTTTACTTAAACTGGTTTAAAGACAGTATGCTTGTTTGGCTCCAACTATACCATGTGAGCTTTTTTGCATTTTCTGTGTTTTTCATTGAGCTGCATGGAGACACAGTTTTTGTTGTTCATTCTTGGGTCCCCATAAGTACTGGGATGCAGGAATAGCATTATTTGTTGAAGGCAAAAATTAAGTGTAAAGGTGCAATAACCAGAGTTTCTACCATTCTCTCTCTTTCTCATTTTTACGCTAGCTATTGCATATGACGTCACACCTGCTTGCTTTGAGCACATGTGTGCTTTACCTATAATTTTGTTGTCCTTTGCATCTGCCTTTACCCCAGGACTTCTATGCTGTGATCTTTCCTCATTATCTTGTGGTCTTACACCAGTCAATGGCAAATTATTTATTGTTCAGTCTGGTACTAATAAGGCTAGTTTTCCTGCACCTTCTTCACATTCTTCTCCTATTTCCAGTTATACATTTTATCCTTGTAGGCAATTATGCTAATTCATAGCTTTCTATGTAACTGACCTTTTCTTCCTTATATGTTCTCAGGCAAAGTGAAAGCATTCATGCTTCATGGAATGTCAATTGCCTTTAATTAAGGCCTCTGTTTGCGCTAATTAAAATAAATGTTGCTTTTCTGACTTGAAATTCAGGGAAATGCTTCACTAAGTCTGAATTCTACATTCTACAAAGAACATACTGCTATTTCTAAATGTACTTTAGAGAAGATTAAAAAAACTTGATATAAACAACATAAACTACACTGAATATAGTTTGGGTACCAGTTAAAAAAGAAATGCAGTCCTGAATGTCATGTTTTTTTTTTCTTCTTTTTTTTAAACTGGTCCACAATTGTAAATTCAAATTGTTGTTAACACCTATAAAGCTGCAAACTTTTTAAAATGCCATTGTATGTTCTCATTAAAAGTCAGCAGCTAACTTCTGTTCCCAGTATTGACAAAATAATTTCCCTTCTAGCCCTTTTCACGTTAGATTGTACTTAAACCTTCACCTTGATCTTGAAGAACTCAAGTCTTTTCTCCCAGTGTCAAAAGGCCAGCCTGTTACTGTTAGAAACAGCAAAGGAAGGGCTTTTGAATTTCTTTGCCTGCTTGCTTTTGCTGAAAGTATAGTCTTTCACAGTGTGTAATGGTACAACAAGGCAGACCTCCAGCCTGAATTCTCATCAGAGAAATAGAATTTGATATTCTGTAATTTATTATACCAGTTAAAAAAATACTTGAATGAGTATTGAACCAAGAGGCTCCCATATCCAAGCGAAAATGCCTGACAGAGCCTCTACACCCCTGGAAGGGCATTAATTACACATTAACACACACCCTGGAGGGCATTATTGTGCTTAGACAATGGGCTCACTGTAAAATTGTTGTGTTTTACTTGCTTATTTATTTTTTTAAGTACTATATTATTTGTTTATATATTTTTAATGTAAAATAGTTCCTCCGCCTACTGTTTCAAACTTACTGTAATATATGTTAATGGTGTTGGAGGAAGCGGATTCGGGCGTGTAGCTCGCAAGACATTTCCCTGCGAGCTACATCGCCGAAACCAAACGGCTGCAGCAGCACTTTGCCATTGTGCAATTTGGCTGAAAAGCATAGCCGCTGCAGCTGTAATCTATGAACAGGCAGATACAGCCATACGGGATGTGTAACACATGCCTTCGTCTCATTGAAGGAATGTATTTATTTAATTATTTATTTATTTTGTTGTCAGTCTGACAACAAAATAAATAAATAATTAAATAAATGCATTCGTTGAATGAGAAGAAGGAATGCGTTACACATCCCGTACGGCTCTATCTGCCCGTTCATAGATTACAGCTGCAGCGGCTATGCTTTTCAGCCAAATTGCACAACGGCAAAGTGCTGCTGCAGCCGTTTGGTTTCGGCAATGTGGCTCGCAGGGAACTGTCTTGCGAGCTACACGCCGGAATCCGGAGGAAGCATTTTACATCAAATATATATAAAAATAATATAATGTGTAAAAAAATAAGCAAGTGAAACAACAGTTTTACATACAGCCCATTCTCGCTCCCATACACACATACACAGTCTCTACTGCTTTCACACAGATACATATACACGCATAGTGTCCTCTGCTTTCATACACACATTCACTCACACAAGATCTGTCTCACCCTCTTTCTCAATCTCTCAGTCTCCAGCTGCTTTCATACACACATTCAGTCTCACTCTCTCTCGATCTTTCTCACAGGCAGTCTCCTCTGCTTACATACATGCATTCACTCACACATCACTCTCACTTTCTCTCACACACACACACACACACACACACACACACACACACACACACACACACACACACACACAAACACACACACACAATCGCTCTCTCTGTTACTTACATAGAGACATACACTCTCACACACACGCTGCATTTTCTTTTTTTTTCTCTCTTTTTATTTTACACTCGCTAAACAGCAAAAAGGTTGCTTGGCGAGCGTAAAATAATGGCCTTTCCGTTTCCTCAGTCCGAGCTCCACGGCAGCTTGATAAGTATCTGTGAAGCAGCAGACTCATTCTTCTCAGTGGGCATTACTTATACATCAATACCCTGCTCGAGAACACTCGTTTTCCAATCAGGGTATTAATGTACAGTTTGCCCATTGTCTAATCCATGTTAATGTTTTATCCTACACACACGCACACACACACACACACACACACACACACACACACACACACACACACACACACACACACACACATGCACACACACACACACACACACACACACACACACACACACACACACACACACACACACACACACACACACACACACATAAACTGCATGCGCAGCATGAGCTCTTTAGATAATTTTCCCTTAAAAAACAGAAACCTAGATAACCTGAGTCTGTAATCTAATAATTTTTCACTCCATGACAGACTTTGAAGTTATCCTCTAACATCACTTTCAACATGTGTATTTTGTATAAACTTTTGGTATTTATTTCTTTGTATATAAAAAGTAACATCTAAAAATATATTTCATTATTTACTGTATTTAATAATTTGTCCAAAACTATTCCTAAACCGTAGCAAAATTCAACTAATTCTCTTCACTCCCAAACACCTCTCAAAAAAGAAAGCATCTTTCATTAATTTCTCTTCTGACAATACCAAAATAGAACTTGCCACGCTGACCAAACTACTGGAAGTTTACATAGACAAAGATCTGAAGTTTTACTTTCACATTCAACATACAGTGAAAAATGAAAACACACCAAAGACTAAGAACTCTCTATAGGGGAAAACCATATCTACTTACTACTGCAAGATGACATATCGCCACTACCATCCTGCTACGTACTCTTCTCTCAGCACCAATACTGACCAGCCTACATCTAACACGACAAACTCAAGCAGTGCTACAACTTAGATCACATCACTGCTTGGCCCTCAGACAGAGTCAGTGGCTTGAACTACCTCAGCAACTCACATACTCCCAATTCCTTATTATCCACAGTCTAATAAACAAACCAAATGACTGTCCATCTCTAGCCAACCTTGTACAACCATGCAACCCACCCAGAAGCTTGCACTCTTCAAAAGACCTCCTGCATATATCAAAACCTAATAACTCTGCAGGCTGTTCTTCTACTCCTATCAAGTGTCAAAAATCTGGAGCTCCATCCCCAGTGTGACAGGAGTGCTGACTAAAGTCATTCAAGCTACTGCTAAACTCTCACATAACTCCTGGCTCTGCAATTGTGCTGCACCAGATTAGCACATCACTCCTTGCCAACCAAACCCCTACTCGACTCTCTCCTTACTCTCCTAATATCTGTACTGCAACTCCTGCTGTTTACCCCCATTTGTTATACTCCTTCCCCTTCAACAGCCTTGTCTTCTATTTCCCAAATCTAGCTTGTAAGACATTATGCTTGCTGTTGAAAATAGCAACAATATGGCTGACTGTGTATTTTATCAAATTTGAAATGCAGTTCTTCCTCTTTTGGAAAATGTTGCAAACACTAGTGTATATTAATGCCTTTTAAGTCTACATTGTACTATGGAGCCTTTTCCTCAGGTGTCTGCTAAAAATGTTTCTGTGTCCAGTCAGACTTTCCGAGTAGTAAAAGCAATAAATAAATAAGTAAGTAAAACATAGCTTAATTAATAACTATGACAACTTCTTTATATCTGCTTAGATCAGGATAACAAAGGTCATGCCTAATGATTATGACTCTGTTACTACTGACACAGAATCAGAGAGTCTTCTATTTAGATTAAGGAAGTGGAGGGACTGAATACTGCCGACAGGGTCTACCACATCTGAAACAGTGGTGCGTTTTACTTGGAAAAGATTCATTTAGCTATTTAGGTTTCTCTGAAGGATTTTAAAGACTGGCAACATTACTGCATGGTACCATGGGAAAAACAGAACCCCCTGATTCTTCTTTGGTCCTGCATAGTCCTGAATCAAAAAAGGAAATATAACAGAAGAATAGTTCAGAAATGAAGTCACTATATCTGTTATTAAACTAGATTCCAAGTATGATAGTCTCAAGCAGGGACAAAACTATCCAATTGGAATCAGTTTGAAGAAAAACAAATGAAATGAGTTTCTTTCCAATGTATTTCCCAGT
Source organism: Protopterus annectens (assembly GCF_019279795.1). NCBI lineage: Eukaryota > Metazoa > Chordata > Ceratodontiformes > Protopteridae > Protopterus > Protopterus annectens. The sequence goes on from NC_056743.1 coordinate 1,214,518,500, forward strand.
GTCATGTTTGGTTTAAAATTTTTTAATGCATATCCAAGGATAAAAAAAGAAAATCTTATCACAAAATGTATACACAGGAAAAAAATGTACACACAGGATACTTGTTGCACCCCCCCCCCCCCACCATTATATCACAGCCCTACAGTACACTGTAGACTCAAAAGATTTTCCCAACAAGATGTTACACACAAAGGTATACTTTTTATTTACAAAATGTATTGTGTATAAAAATACAATGGACAGAAGATGAGCAGTTCATCATAGGAATCAAAGGAAATACATTTTGCCTTGCCCATAACTACCCTCAGGCTCCACCACCCCTCTCAAGGAGGGTAAGACCTGTAACCCCATATTTAGGAAATGTGTAGCTATGCAACTGTAAAGAGAGTTCCTGGGTTAATTATTGTATTAAAGAGAGTAAGGGGCAATTTCATTTATTTATTCATGGTAAAAGGTTCCAGAGCCTATTCCAGCAAGCAGCAGACATAAAGCAGAGACAAAGTCCTTCACAGGATGTAATTCTGTCTGTCTTTCTCTCTTTCTCTATCTCGGTCCCTCTCTCTCATGCACATATACACACACAGACACACACCTGTGGCCAGTTTGAAAATTCACTAATGTTAAGTTGTCAGTCTCGCCTTCATTCTTGCTGGATGGGTTCGGAGCCAACCCTCAGCTCCGACTCGGCCTATACTAAAGCTCGAGAGCTATTTATACTGGCTCGAGGCTACCCTATGTCCCACAATGCTAGGCGCTAACTACCCAGATCTCGTTTGCCGCTTACAGCTGCGAGGTTCGTTTATTACCGGCTCTACAGGTTAGATATTATAATTCTTAAATTTCTACCTTTTAGTCAGTTTTTCAGTTAGTTTTTAATTAGCGACCATCCCATTAGCTTCCCTTCATAGCTAATCTCCCTTCTGGTCCCTTTTAATCCTTATCCTAACCCCCTTTTTGGTTATAAGGTTAGGCCTTTGGGCCTATTCTGCTTTCTTTAACTTGTCAGTTTAATTTTTGTGTGACTGACTTAGCTTGTTAAAGGGTGTGTGTGTGTGTGTGTGTGTGTGTGTGTGTGTGTGTGTGTGTGTGTGTGTGTGTGTGTGTGCGTGTGTGTGTATTTTTTGTACTTTTTAGGATGTCTAAAGACATCAGGGTCTCAGGCTTCAAGAAGTGTGACTTGTGCTGTCAGAAAATGTCACTGACAGACGGTCACACTTCTTGTGTTTATTGCCTGGGCCCTCTGCACCTGCAGGACTCTTGTTCGGTCTGTCATGCGTTCAGTCCAAGAGTCCTGCAGGAATGCAGAAATAAGTTAATTTTGAGGGGCTTGTTAAAGCCTGAAGGTTCCCCTACCAAGTCATCGTCGGGGAAGCCTTCAAAGCCATCTAAGCCATCGGCTCCAAGTTCTGAGCCTTCGACTGGTGGTGCTCTGACTGCTGTTACATTGGCTCCGGCTGGAGCCGATGTTTCCAAGACACAGTCTTCCTCATCGGCTCCAGCTGGAGTCGACGTTCCTCAAATTCAGGCTTCTACATCGGCTCGAGCCGGAGCCGATGATTCTAGGACTCAGTTGGCGCCAATAGTGGTGTCAGCACTATCTGCTAGCCGTAAACGGACCAGGTCTCTGTCCTTGGAATCTGTTCACTTGGCTCCGAGATCTCCCTTACTCTCGGAGTGGAGCCATCGAACCCATTCCTCCAGGTCTTCCAGGATCTCGGACCATGACTTCTTAAGTCTTGGGCACTAGCCCAAATGCTCCATAGCCCTTCTCAACAGACAGTGGCTATTCCCACCCCATCTTCGATTCCTCCTCTGACTCTTCCTCTGAGTTTGGAGCCGGAGCTTGTGGGAGCCATGGCCGTTGACATGTCGGAGCCGATACCTCACCTTTCGGCTCCGTTGTCGGCTCCGGTCTCTTCCATGGTCCCATCCTTGGAGGGATCTGGGCGCATGGACTTCCTCATCAACTCCGAGGGGGCTAGTGGCATCGGACCCTTGTCTGACCCTGTTCTCCCTCTCGGAGCTTCGGCTCTGATAAGTTCGGCCCCGACATCGGCTGCGGAGCCATCCCTCTCAGTGCCGGGAGGGGTCCTTATCTCTTCAGAGCGGGGACCTTCTACCCTGCCTGATAGGGGCACCTTCGAAGTCATGAGGAGCGTGCTGGCCCCTGTGCCTGCTCCACGGTCGGCTCCCTCAGCTCCTCCCTCTGTAGTGCCTGCTGCGGTCTCTACCCACCCTCTCATTCCTGACCATAGAGATCCAACGCCTCAGGTTTCCCCATTGGGAATATCCTCCTCTTCCGAGGTTTCCCCTGATCTGTCAGGGGAACCCCCTCGGAAGAGGAAATGTAAGAGGAAGCATGTGGACTCCCCTGAGTCCATTACATCGGATACCGACTTGGATGAGTCGGAAGGGTCCCCACGGTCCCCCTCTGAGGATGTCTCCTTTTCAGACATCCTTGAGATCCTGAAGCAGAGGGGGAACTGGTCTACCCTTAATACTTCCGAGGACGAGTCGGTTTACCTAGAGGCATTTGGCTCTCACCCTTCCACCTCCTGGGTGTCTCCGCTCTTTGACCCCCTCATGGAAGTGGTGGCGTGGAAGGCGTGGATGGCCCCTGATATGATGGAACCTACCCCACGGAGGCCTTCCAAATTCATAACAGCCTCTTCGGACAAACAGTTTTTAGCCAAGAGTGTCCCGGTTGACGCCATGGTGGTGGTTGCAGCCACTAAGAAGGAACTGGCTGATCCTTCAGTACCTGTCCATCCTCCTAACAAGGAGTCTAGGACTATGGATAGGTACGGCAAGCGGATGTTTTCTTCAGCGACCTTTGTCATGTGGTCGCTGAATTATCTGTGCCACTTCACCCACCTTCAAAGAGACATGCTCAAAGAAGTGGGTGAGGTCTTACAGGATCCAACAGCTGCGGGGTCTCAGGACAAAATAAACTCCCAGCTGGCAACCCTGAATTCCATTGTCAACTCCTCCATGCGGCTTATTTCCTATGTGGCCGATGGGGCAAGTAGGGATGCAGGCACAGGCGTGGCCTTATGGCGTCATGCCTGGATGTGGCTTTGTAACTTTGCAGACCCCTTTAAGGCATCCTTCACTAATTCCCCCTTTGATGGTTCAGCTTTGTTTGGACCTCAGGTGAAGGATACTTTGACCCGATGCGAGCAAGAAGGCAAGACTCTCTCTGCCGTGGGAGTCCATTTTTCCACCCCATCTAGACCATACCCTAAGGGTCAGAAGGGTGGGAAGATGTGGTTCCATAAACCACAAGAGGTCACGCCTGACACAAGAGGTCAGTTCCCCTCTAGAGGTGGGGGGAACAATAACAGACGCCGCCCTAGGGGCAGAGGAGGTCTGCAAAATCAGGGTAGCAGAGAGTCTCTTTCTGACAAACCCTTCCAGCATCCCTGAGAAGCTGCCCGACTGTCCACCTTTGGAGGCAGTCGGGGGAAGGTTATCACTGTACCCAGAAGCCTGGCTTTCACTCACCCAAGACAAATGGGTACAGTCGATCATATCCGAGGGTTACAAAATTCTTTATATCCACACCCCAACTCAACCAAAAGGACCCCTCCCAGACATTCCACCCAGTCTAAGGGAACAAGCAGTACTAGAGATATCAAAACTGCTAATAAAAAGAGCCATCCAGCCAGTCCCAGCAGACCAACAAGGATCCAGAATATACTCCAAGTTCTTTTTGGTACCAAAAAAGACAGGGGACTGGAGACCAGTATTGGATCTCAGCAGACTAAACAAGTCTGTAAGAAGAACAAAGTTCCGGATGGTCACGCTACAGTCTATTCTACCCTTTCTGGGTCAGGACGATTGGATGTGCTCAGTAGACCTTCAGGATGCGTACTACCACATCAAGATGCACAGGTGCTCCAGGAGGTTTCTCTGCTTCTGGCTGGGAGCCGGTCACTATCAGTTCAGAGCCCTGCCCTTTGGTCTCACTACAGCCCCCTGAGTGTTCACCAAATGCATGGCAGCAGTTACGTCTCATCTGAGGCGTCAAGGATTCCAGGTGTTTCCATACCTAGATGACTGGCTCCTCACTGCCACCACCAGGTGTCAACTTCTCCTCTCCAGAGATTACACCATTCAAACTTGCAAAGGGCTAGGTATCTCCATTAATTTCAAAAAGTCTGCCTTGTTGCCTTGTCAGTCTATTACCTTCATAGGCGCCACCTTGGACACAGTCCGGCTTTCTGCAAAACTAACCGAGCAAAGAGTTCTAGATATTCGCAGGCATGTTCACATCCTTCTTCAAAACAACAAAATCCAAGCCAGTTTTGTCCTGAAGGTATTAGGTCTCATGGCAGCAGCCATTACTCTACTTCCCCTAGCTCGCTTTCATATGCGGATCCTTCAATGGATGCTATTTTCCCAGTGGTCCTTTCAACAACTTCCAATGTCACACAACATTTTAATAACCCTGTCTTGCAAGAAACACCTTTCTTGGTGGATGGTCTCCCCTCAAGTCCTTCAGGGCAGACCATTTGTTCCTTCTCCCCTGGTCGCCACGGTGACAATGGATGCCTCCCTGAACGGGTGGGGGGGGGGCATTTTCAGGGCAGGACAGTCCAGGGCACATGGCAACCTTTCGAGTACCACCTGCACATAAATGTCTTGGAGATGAGAGCAGTATTTTAGCGTTGCAAGCCCTTCAGGACTCTCTTCCTATTAGGACTATTGCAGTTCAGACAGACAATATGTCCATAGTGTGGTACATCAACAAGCAGGGTAGAACCAAGTCCTATCCCTTATGTCGAGAGGCTCACAGACTTTGGCAGTGGGCGATCTCCTCTCAGCAGTTTCTGATAGCAACGCACATCCCTGGGAAGTCCAACATCATAGCAGACAGGTTGAGCAGAGCCATTCTCATGCCACATGAGTGGTCTATCAAACAAGCAGTAGTGGAAAACATTTTTCAGAGATGGGGTCGACCTTGCTGCAACCTTTTTGCAACACCTCAAAACAGCAAGTGCCACAACTTCTTCACTCTCTTCCCTCTTCCCGGCCACCCCCCCAGAGATGCTCTAGTCCACGATTGGCCCTGGGGACTTCTGTATGCCTTTCCCCCCTTCCTATTAATCACTCAATTGATTCAGAAAGCTACCGCTGTGAGAGCCACCATGATCCTCATTGCTCCTTACTGGCCTCGTCAGATATGATTTCTGTTCCTGTATCATTACCTCTTGGGGCAGCCCTGGCATCTGGACCCAGTGCCAGATCTCTTGACCCATCAGTCGGGACAGCTGCACCACTCCCTTCAATCTCTCAACCTCACAGCTTGGTTGCTCCAATTCCAACCCTAGCCAGGCTTCCCCTTATTTCCCATTCTGTGCATGACATACTTATAGCTTCCCTAAAGTCATCCACCAGGAGGATTTATGCCAGCAAGTGGAAGCATTTTTCCTTCTGGGCAGGAGCTAGAAATATAGATCCTTTTACTGCCCCTATCCAATCAGTCCTAGACTTCCTAGCCGAATTGTTTCACTCAGGGTCTTCTTCCTCCACCATCAGAGTACAGTTAGCGGCTATTTTGAACTTTCATGCAGGCTTTTCGGACTCCAGGATCATGTCCCATAAGCTTTGTAAAACCTTTCTTAAAGGTATCTTTTTTCTTAAGCCCCCAATCAGGGACCCCCCACTGCAGTGGGACTTAAATTTGGTTTTAACCTCCTTGATTCTTCCCCCCTTTGAACCTGCGGCTTCCTGCTCCTTGAAATTGCTATCTTGGAAAACTCTTTTTCTAGTTGCCATAACATCTGTGAGAAGAGTATCAGAACTTCAGGGCCTTTGCATTCATCCACCTTATCTAGTTTTCCATAAAGACAGAGTGTCCCTCAGGACTAATCCATCCTTTTTACCCAAGGTTTCTTCTGAGGCGAATCTAAACCAGACTATCGATCTTCCAGTTTTTTTCCCCAACTACTCCAACAGAGCGGAACAAAAGCTGCATTTTCTGGATGTTCATCGTCAACTCCGTTACTATCTGGATAGAACCAAGCAAGCTAGGAAATCTGAGCAGCTCTTCCTATCTTATGCGGCAGGGAAGAAAGGCCTTCCAGTTTCCAATGTAACCCTTTCTAGATGGCTGGCCTCTGTGATTACTTTCATCTATCAGCTCAGATGCCAAAAACTATCATCAAGGCCCAGGGCTCACTCAACTAGAGCATTAGCCACCTCAATAGCTTTTCAGGCTAGATTACCAATAGATTCCATTTGTGCGGCAGCCACTTGGGCCTCTCCTCATACCTTTATCTCTCATTACAAATTAGACATGGCCTCCCAAAGCTGGGCTAATTTTGGTTCCACCGTTCTCAAGAGTCTGTTCTGATGAGCCACCCAGGGTAAAGGTGCTAGGGACACGGTCCCATCCAGCAAGAATGAAGGCGAGATTGACAACTTAACATTGAGAAGTTATGTACCTACCATAATGTTCCATGTTAGTTGTCTTCTTCTCGCCTTCTTTCTTGCATCCCACCCCCCATCCCCCTAGCCTGGACAGACCTAAGGATCCTTGGGGATCTTCTTCTTGCCTCAGTTTTGCCCCCTTGGCTATCCCTACTGGTAGCTATAGGTGTAGGTGACTTTCGAGTGAGGTTTCCTCTCCTCCTTTTGTTGGAGAGCAGAACTGCTATGATTTCAGCTATCAAATGAGATCTGGGTAGTTAGCGCCTAGCATTGTGGGACATAGGGTAGCCTCGAGCCGGTATAAATAGCTCTTGAGCTTTAGTATAGGCCGAGTCGGAGCCGAGGATCGGCTCCAAACCCATTCAGCAAGAAAGAAGGTGAGAAGAAGACAACTAACATGGAACGTTATGGTAGGTACATAACTTCTCATTTACTCATCCGAGCATGCTTTGGAATATGGGAGAAACTCACAAAGGTGAAAGAGTCACATTCTGCACAAAATGTGCTACAATGGATAGCATTGTCACCTCACAGAAAGAAATTCTCTGGTTCGATTCTCGGCTGAGGTGCCTTCTGTATGGAGTCTGCATGTCCTCCCTGGGTGTGTGTGGGTTTTCTCTGGATGTCCCAGTTTCCTCACAGATTCCAAAGACATGCAGTAATAGATTGGATCATTTAAACTGGCCATAGGTGTGAGTGCGTGTGAGTATGTGGTATGGAAGAACAACTGGCACGACTAGCCACCCGATGGTGTGAACCTTGGTTCTGAATAATTGTCACTGTTAAAATGACACCCTGACATCATGTGGAAAATGGGAAAAAGGGATTGTAGATGGATGGACAATATCTATCCTATCCTAAACAACAACACTAACTACTGAACCTCTGTGCTTCCCATGTAATTTCTTCAGGAATTAAAACAATAGAAATGCAGAAAGGACTGGATCCTATATTAATAAAGATACCTATTCAGGTTAAGACTAGTACTGTGTTTTTCAATTTTCTCTTGTACGTGTTTTGTTATTATACACTCATCTTGTTTATGGCATGACAACATAATTTGCAATATTATCTGATTAAATTCTTCATTTTTCACTCTATAAAAAAATTCAATTTTCACCTGTAGAAAACCTTTAATATACGCTGTTGTCAACAGTCATACAGATTAGTAGAGAATATCACATGATTTAAGACATCAGTTATAATCATTGTAGTGTTCATATGCCAGAGACTACAGACAGAATCGTATATAACACACCAATGTGGTGCTCCTGCAGGCAGAATGGTAGCTCAAAAAATCAAATAAAACCAACTCAGATAAAACATAAAAAATTATTTATTAAGGTGAGCGCTTTCATGGTAAAACACTGCTTCATCAGACCAAATGCAGACAGAATGTTTTGTCCATTTTACACTTACAATGGATCAGGAACAGATGTTACACCAATACCATTGGAAGGTTCACCAAGCCTGTAGTGAAATTCAGTCTGTCCTATACAATCCCAAGGCTTTATGTTTATCTTCATAAGCCATAACCTTAAACTCTTAGTTCAAAATCACAGCTTAAAAAATAACCTCCTGTATTATCTTTCTTGCTCATCTATGTGAGAATGTTGCATAATGTTGTTCTTTGAATACCCTGAATACTGAAATAACACTAAATCAAATTAGCACCATTAGAGATGTCTTAGTCCCAAGCAGCATCGCAAACACATCAGGTGTGAAGTGCCTACGGTGCTTATTTAAACTGGTGAGTATAACTTTATGAACGCCTGCTTAATAATTGGTCATAAAAAAATAATACTAAGAAATCATATTCAAACTGACAGCACAATCATGGTCAAAGGGGCCCCAGGGTGGGTAATGGACTGGCCCCCGGCAGTCATACCTGTGCTACTTTCAACTGTTCAAAACCTGTCTGTTGCATACTGTTGTCTTCATTACTTTTACAGTGTTACAGAGATTTGTATCTAATTTACAACTTTTATTTCAAAATTTACAGCAGAAACACTGACAGCCATTTGCTAATAAAAAGAAGGTTTGCACTGAAGGCAGACTTTGCATGAACAACAGTAAACCCACTAAACAACAAGAGACCTATTAATATACATAGTCAAACCTCATATGGTAAAGCACCAAACAGTGTCTAGGTGAAGTGTGCAGGGAATTCAAAAGACAAATGTGTAATGAATTTGTTAGCAGCTTGGCACAGCCCACTGTATGTAACTGACCCTTCTCAGTTGCTGCTCACCAGCACTGTCTTGTGACATGACATGGTCAGAGTCACACAGTGGACAAATGAAGCCTAAGGAAATCAAACCTGCATTACAGAAGCACCTCATTAGCAACTCATAGCATTACTCATCTGAACCAAGTACCAGATAGACTTTTGTATTTCACAGTGCATTTCACACCCTTGTGCCTACATAAAACAAGCTAAATTAAAAATGTATTCACACTAATATACCCAAATAACGTGGCTCTCCTATTAACTACAATACATTCCTTCCTTTACACTATAATTACTGCAGTAACCAAGCATTTACATACATGCACAGGCACAAACACACATCAATTACAACCTCTTATATGACTGCATGCACCTCAGATGTTTATTTGTGATTAAACGAGCAACTACATAATGACCTAAAAGTATATTCCGTTCCCTACAGTGAAAACCATACCGTGCAACCAATTAGATGTCAATGACCTCCTAACATTTTAACTCAAGAATCAGAGAAAATTTTAAATATAGTCATTTTCTGAATTGTATGATGTCTGAAACTGTCAAATTAGCCCTCACTGACAACAATCCGCAACACTTTATTTGAAAGCTACAATTTTTTTTCACAGCAGATCAGAAAAATGAGGGGAAGATCAGCTGTAGTTCAGAACTATATTTTTTAAACAAACACACACACACACACACACACACACACACACACACACACACACACACACACACACACACACACACACACACACACACACACACACACACACACACACACACACACACACACACACACATGAGCAAACACATTCATACCATGCACATAGTCTTGGCATTATTACTGTTATTATCACTATCAATTTCTGAATGGTACAAAGTCTGAAAGTCTCATGTTTACACTTAGTACCCACAGTCTACAAAAATTTCCTTGAAAGCCACAAATTTTTATAGAACAAACCACAAATATAAGGGAAAAATTGTGACAGTTGAAAAATATGCCTTTTGTATACTGTACACACACACACACACACACACACACACACACACACACACACACACACACACACACACACACACACACACACACACACACACACTGCCTGTCTCTCTCTCACTTTCTACATTGAGTTTCACCATTGTTATCATTATTAACATTATCATTATATTATTAATACATTATTATTGGTACTTCCAAGAAAAGTATCCAGGAAGACTGGACTGCCTGTGCCAACAGTACTCTTAACAATAATGCTCAGAACTCATATTTTAAACCAAAGATGGCACCTCTACATTTAGTGAAGAAAAAGTCAAGCCAGCCAGAGGTTACTACCTTCAACAGCACAAAATACCAGTCAGCGATTAAAAAATGATAGTCCACTTCACGAAACCAACTAATGTTTATTACAACAAAGTCCACAAACTCCAATAAAATCCAATGAAAACCAAAGATGCAGTAACAGGGTTAAGCGCTTTCATCTGTGACCAGACTTCTTCAGAACCCTGACTAAAAACATTCCTACTCCTTTTATACAAGAAATTTGAAAATTGGTGCCAAAAGATCTTAAAGGAACATTTTCCAAATGGTTCATGAATGTTTTTCAATTCAAAAAATACATACAAAATACACAAATATAAATATATAAATGAATAAACCTACCTATTACAAGATGTAACCTACCCAATTACATACAATCATAAAAACTTTTTGCTTGTATATATGAATAAATAAAATAAATCTAAATATTAAAAACTCATTCTGATAAAAATGGTTTGATACTTATATAATCGTTAATGCCTAGGAAGCATGTGGCATTAGTTCTAATCTGCCAAATAGCTTCCCTTTTAGCCAAATTAACTTTCCAATTCCCACCACTAGGGGCAATGTCAACCCTATCAATAATAAAAAACTTAAAAGTATGGGTGTGATCATTACAGGACATGTGATGAGCTAAAGCGTTCTTTTGATTGCCAGATTTTATTTTGTACAAATGCTCATAAATGCGCTTCCGGAAAGACCTCTCGGTCTTCCCAATATAAAACACTGAACATATGGAACATGTGGCAATGTATACCACCCGAGGGGTTTGACAATTACCCCCTTTACTCTTAACAAACACTTTGTTAAGGTCATCCAACCGAATCCCATTGGATTCTAAAATGGATGAACATTGCCCACAATGTCCACATTTCTTCGTCATACCAAAAATCAATCTAGGTTCTTTTCTTAACTCAAGAAGGTTCTTTACATTTGGGCCAGTCCTGTAAACAAAGTTAGGTTTACTGCCCAAAATATTAATACAATCTTTGTCAGATTGAAACAACCTCCAACAATCCGAAATAATGCTTTTAATATATTGTACATATGGGGAAAAAGTCAAGACACATACTTTAGACCTATGAGTAGATATTGTCATTGATGTTTTCCTAAACAGGTCACCCTTCCCTAAAATTGGAAAATATTTTTTACCCCATTCCCGTTTAACATATGAAATAACATTGTTTAACATGTTGTTAGGATAGCCCCTGTCCAAAAACATAGATTTGACAAAATCAAGTTCTTTGGACATAATTTCTTTACTAGAGGACATGCGGGCAACCCGAATACATTGCCCCTTAAAAATGTTCTTAAAAGTATACCTAGGGTGGTCACTCGAAAAGTGTAAATAATTATTAGAAAATGTATCCTTTCGATAAATCCTAGAATCAAAACCATTAAGAGAGTGACTAATAAAAGTGTCTAAATATGCGATCCCACTAATGTCAAATTGATGAGTGAAACGCAAAAAAGTGGTTGTGTTATTGATGTAGTCCATAAAGTCTGAAATCTCACTAACAGGCCCATTCCATAAAATAAACAAATCGTCAAGATATCTACTATAAAAGGATATGTAGGAAAAATATTTACAAGAAAAGAGGAATTGATTTTCCCACTCAAACATAACTAGGTTGGAGAAGATGGGTGCACAAGATGCACCCATCGCCACCCCTCTAGTTTGTCTATAAAATTCTCCTTCAAAGAAAATAAAATTATGGTCTGAAACCAAAGACATCATGTCGACCAAAACGCAGATACGGTCCCAAGTGAAGTTGGAAATAGTTCTAAGACTGTTAGCAAAAAAACCTAATCCTATATCCCTCAGGATACTTGAGAATAAATCGACTACATCGATGGTTAGAAAGACCAAATCCTTGTTCCATAAATCTGGGGATAGTTTCCCTAAAAATGACCAGGAGTCTTTAATAAGGTGGGGAATCTTTTCATACAAAGGTTTAGTCCATCGGTCGATGACTACACCGATGGGAAAAGTCTTGGACTTGCTGCCGGATATAATCGGCCGGAAGGGAGGGTCGGTTACACATTTGTGGACTTTAGGGATGCCAAAAATAGTGGCCAAAACTGGGAATTCAACTTTAATAAAGTCATAAACTTCTTTAGTAATTCTGTTGTCCAACAAATATTCCTCAATGGCTAGATCAATTTTCCGGTATCCCACATGGATTTCATTAAGGGAAACCACTTCATAATTTCCAGAATCCATTACAATTTTTGTCATAGCATTAATATAGTCCACATTTTTAAATAGCACATCTCCGCCCCCCTTGTCAGGTTTCATAACACGTAATTCAGAATTAGAAAGAAAAAAGTCAAGACAAAGTCGTTCTTCCTTGATTGGTATTTTGTGCTGTTGAAGGTACTAACCTCTGGCTGGCTTGACTTTTTCTTCAGTTTTGGTTGGTGATCATTTTTCTTACCTCTACATTTAGTGGTTAAATGCACTGTTGCCATCTGCCCCCAAATTACTAATTAATCCAATTTGAGCTCCTGAAGGCAGTCTGTCTAACTGATTAAATGCTTTTCATTTGAGCAAATGAAATAGACTAGAGCCATCACACACAGAGCAGAGGAGCAGAGCAGTAAATCAGCAGTGGAACAGAGCTGTAAATTGGGTTTGGGTGATATTTTTATTTTGTTATTACTTCAGCCAGCATCAGGCCCTAGGCAGCTGCCTAGGTTGCTTTGCAAGGGATCTGGACCTGTTCAACATCACATTTCTTACAGAGTTCTGCAATGAAGAATGAAGTCCCAAACTGCAATCCCAATTCAGAAAAAAAGAACTGCTTGATTCTGTAGTTATTTGAATACAACAGAACTATACTTTACTTCAGTAACCAAATATTTGCATACACATGCACACACACACACACACACACACACACACACATACATGCACATCAATTGCCGCCTCCTGTATGACTACATACAACTCAGATGTTTATTTGTGATTAAATCTGAAGCGTTTCTCCCCAGGCCTCTGCTGAAAATTGGCTTTGTTCTAAGTCTGACTTTCCTGGTAAACAAATGTTAAATAAATAAATAAATAAAATAAAATAAAATAAATAAATAAGCAACTACATAATGACCTAAAAGTATATTTCTGTTCCCTACTGTGAAAACCATACTGTGCAACCAATTAGATGCCAATGACCTCCCAACATTTTAACTCAAGAATCAGAGAAAATTTTCAATATAGTCTTACACTTAGAAAGCTGATAGTATAACAGATTTTGTGTTAGCATTTTCTGAATGGTATGATGTCTGAAACTCTCAAGTTAGCCCTCACTAACTACAGTCCAAAACACTTTATTTGAAATCCACAATTTTTAACAGAGCACCACAAATATGAGGGAAAATCTGTTCTGTTGTAGTTCAGAACTATACCTTAAAACACACACACACACACACACACACACACACACACACACACACACACACACACACACACACACACACACTCTCTCTCTCTCTCTCTCTCTCACTCTGCATTTAGTTTAACCATTGTTACCATTATTATCATTATCATTTTATTATTAATACAACGTTATTGGTACTTCCAGGAAAAGTATCCAGGAAGACTGGACTGCCTGTGCCAACAATACACTAACAATAATGCTCAAAACTCATATTTCAAACTAAACCTTCAGCCAGCATCAGGCCCTATGCAGCTGCCTAGTTTGATTTGTAAGGGATCTGGCCCTGTTCAAAATCAAATTTCTTAAAGAGTTCCACTATGAAAAATGAAGTCCCAAACTGCAGAACGCCAGTTCAGAAAAAATGCTTGAATCTGTAGTTATTAGAATACAGCAGAACTATACTTGTACTAGATATCTTTGCAGGGGATCATGCCCCCTACATCTCCACACTGCTTTTACATGTATATTAGATTGCATTAGAGAAGAAGGCAAATCCCTGCTTTTCACACCACCCTGCACAAACATCATATGAGTGAATAGTGCTAAATCTATTGTTCATTTTGACGAGGACGGATTAGGGAAATTTGGATTTCAAAGACTGGCATGTAACCTACTTATAGTGCAGGAGCAGGAGACATATCACAAATGTGGTTATTAGTCCTGTAGTCTTAGGTTCGTAGGTTCATAGGTAGATACTAGTCTATCTGCCCGAAGGCATTTATAAGCCTAGCTAGAATGTGTTGGCTTTTGTCGCCCCCTTAGATTAGTTCCCTGTGCCTCTGTCCAGCAGAGCCACTGAAGTGATCCCTGGGGTAAACCTTCTGTTTCCCATCCACTCATCAAGGTTTCTTTTGAAGAGTGTTAGCAAGGAGCTCTGCCTAATGTAGATTGGAATCTTGTTCCAAAGCATGGGAAGTCTCTGGGACAGGAATCGATCCCTCCACACGTCCTATTTATTGTTGTGGTGTTAGATCCCTAGAGCATGTGGCTCGAGGGGATAAGGTTTTCTTTAGGGTGGAGCATGTCCATCAATTCTGGGTTGGACATGGCCTTGTTTGACAGGCAGAGATCACCTCTGAGTAGGCGGTATGCAACCGAGTACAGCTGGAGTTTCTTCAGTCGAGCTGCATAGGGCATCTGTTTGCGGCCAGTGATCCTCTTGGTGAGGTATTTCTGTGGTCTTTCCAGCTGTTGCAGGTGTCTTGTAAGGTACATCCCAAATGGGGCATTGTACTATATGATGGGTCTGATGAGTGATGAGTGATCTGGATGTGAACCCTTTTGTGATTATGTGGGCCACGTAGAAGGATTTTCTAACCACTTTGGCAATGTGATTAACAAAGGTGAGATTACTACCTATGTGGGTCCCCAGATCCCTTATTACGTCTTCCGTATTTAGGGGACTACCACCTATGTGGTAGTTTGTGGGTACTTCGTTTTTTCCAAAGGGGATGACTATGCACTTTTTGGCATTTAGCTTGAGGCCATGATTTTGACACCAGGTATCTGTCTCAGTGAGACCCTTTTAAAGGATGTCTGTGTCAGCCAGAAAGTCAATTATAGCCCGTAGTTTGCAGTTGTCTGCGCTTGCCTGTACCTCTGAGAAGTATATGCTGAATAGGAGGGGGGTCCCAGGACTGATCCCTGAGCTCCTACAACTCTCACCATGTGGGTTCTGTCCATGAGCCAGTTGGCAACCCATCTTGTGACGTAGGGGTTTATGTTCAGGCTGGTGAGCTTGTCTATAATACCAGAATGGGGAATGGTGTTGAAGGCCTTTGCAAGGTCTAGGTAGGCTGTGTGTACCACCTTTCCCTCATCTATAGCATTGGTAACTGTCTCAAAGACGTCCACCAGGTTTAGGAGGCATGATCTGCCCTTAACAAAGCTGAACTGGGTAGGGTCCCATGTTTGGAGAATTCCAATGTCTCTGTTAATGAATTCCATGATGATGCACTCCATAGCCTTGCAGACCAAGCTAGTCAGGCTTATAGGGCGATAGTTTCCAGAGTCTGTTGTGGCTCCACCTTTGTGGAGCAGAATAACCATTGCTGTGTGCCACTCTGTGGGTACGTAGCCTGTAGAGAGGCTGAGTTTGAACAGTGTGTTTAGATGAGGGGTTAGTTCATCTTTGAGCTCATGTAGGACGCAGCCTGGGACACTGTCCGGTCCCATTGATGCTGTGTTTTTGGCTTTGGAGAGGGCTGTTTTAACCTGAGTGTCTGTGATTTCAGGGACTCTACATTCTTCAGGTATGGTTATGGGCCCTTTTGGGGGTGAGAGGGAGGGTGAAGTTTGCGCTGAACCTGTCTGCAAGGATGTTGGAGATATTAGTCGGTTCAGTTTATTTTGTGCCATTCTGCACTAACTCTGAGTAGATCTGAGCATTGCCACTTAGATTCTTGACATAGCTGAAGAATGCCTTGTGGTTATCTTTGGAGTCTTTGGCAATTTTTTTCTTTTGACGCTCGCATTGGATGATTTTATGAGGGATTGTAGTTATTTGCTGATATCGGGGATTTCTTCCCTTCTTGGGATTTTATTCTTTTCTGTACTAGTTTCCTCCTTCAATTGTATAGCTTGTTTATGGCAGGAGTCCACCAGACTGGTTTCCTTTTCTTGGAGGAGTGAGTCTTGGTTTTGCCTGGGATGGCACAATCCATGCATTCGTGTAGGTGCCCGTAGAATGCATTAGTAAAGGAATTTGCAGCTTAGACAGTGTTATCCTTCGGCATGGGGGCTTTGAAACTTTCCACCTCGGTCTTAAGTAATGTGAAGTTTGCTTTTGAAAAGTTTTTCACAGTGGTTTCCTTGTCCGGGGGTGGGGGGCAGAATGTGGATATCCACAGTGATTTGTTTATGGTCAGATCTAACCAGCGAGGGGTTGACCTCCGGTGTGGAACACCAGTCGCCCATGTAGTTCTCCCAGTTAATGTTTGGGTAATTGAAATCACTCAATATTAGGGTGTTTGGTAGGACATTTATGTTTCCCAGTGTTTATAGAAACACGGAATGGGGGTCCTGGGACATGGTGGGTGATCTGTAGCAAGCTACAAATTGAATTGCAGCTTTGCCCATTGTTAGTTGCATGTGGATGATCTCTGAAGCATCGTGCTGTGCCACTAACCTGGAAGCGTGGGTATCCTTGATGAATATGGATACACCCCCATCTTTTGTATTTCGGTTTGGGTTCTGTGGCCAAAATGTATGATATTAGTTGGAGCCTGGTAGTGCTGGGGTGCTCTCTGGAGCCTTAAACCAGGTTTCTGTTACTGCACATATATTGATTTTCTCCATACTGAGGAGTGCCTCGAGTGCATGCATTTTGAGGTTTAGACTTCTGGCACTGAGTAGCATTACCCTCAGTTTTTTGTTACCTGTGCTATTTACGACAGTGGGTTTGTCTTTTGAGCTTTGCCTAAAAAAGGCACTATGGGTATGGCAAGAGCCTTGGCCATTATTTGAAAGCCTAAGGGGAACAGGTGCAAGCCGTCTCTAGCGAAGCAGCGTGGCTTGTCGAGCATGTCATCCCAGGTGGACAGACACTGGATCCCCTTTGAATGACACCAGAAACTTAGCCAATTGTTGAAATCGATAATTTTTTCTTTATACCGTGGTATCATTCTTGGTGAGGGCAGGATGCTACTCAGGGTCAGGGTCATACTGGCCTGGGCTACGTGATCAGAGATCTCTTCCATGTCTCTTTTCATGTAGTCCATGGAGGTACGGCTCAGGTCATTCACACCAACATGGACAATGACAGAGTCATATTTGTACTTGTCCTGGAGTGACCTGAGTGCTTGTGTTATGTGGCGGATCCTGACACCCGACAGGCAGCTAACAGTAACCTTCTCCTTATTTAGCCTAGTGAGTGGGACCTCAGTGTGTCTGACTATAAAGTCACCTGTTACTAGTATGTTGGGTATGTTATTTTGCCTTAAGGGCTGTGATTGCACGGCACACTGGTTTTGTGAAGTATGTGTTTCATGGTTTGTGTTGAGGGTGGAGGTTGCTTGGATGTTTGCTTTGGAGGTCTCTGTTGGTTTTGCAGATTTTTATTTAGAGCCTTCGAGTATGTTTCCATGTATTTATGTGTGTTTTTTGCTGGTGCTGGTTTAATGGGTCTATGTAAGACTGGTGGTGTGATGCAAGTATTTCCCTTCTCCACTTGACTGTCTGATCCAGTCTTGGGCTGAGAGAGCTTAGCCTCCAGTTTGGCTGTATAATTGCATCTCTTGCATGTATTAGTGTTTGGTGGTAGGAGGAGAGGGTTGTCTGTGTATATGAGGCAGTTATAACATTGCCTCAAAATGCCCATATTCACCAGTTAGACTGGAGAGTACACCTTGAAACTGCCCTTTGGACATGCCAGGATAGGTACAGTGGACTGTTTTACTGGATGACTGGTAAGGTCAAATAGAGAGCCTTGTCCTTCTGTACAGTACAGGAGGGTCTACTGCTAGGGTTTATAAGTGCTTGCTATGAGTTTTGAGCAAGTGCTGGGCTGAGAAATGAATGGCTTGAGTGTTTAAGTTGAAAGTTTGTCTAGTTCCAAAGGAAAAATTGAAGAGGAGACTTTGTGGAGTGGAGAATAGTTTTACCCTAGCTAACCATCGCTGCCCGGTGCGCAAAACCAGGCAAATGCGGTATTCATAGCAGGGAAATGAAAGAGAAATTAGCCCAAAATGACCAATA
Source organism: Protopterus annectens (assembly GCF_019279795.1). Classification (NCBI taxonomy): domain Eukaryota; kingdom Metazoa; phylum Chordata; order Ceratodontiformes; family Protopteridae; genus Protopterus; species Protopterus annectens. Next base: position 1,214,536,615 of record NC_056743.1, read on the forward strand.
AACTATGAATTTCTGGGCTGAAACCACTCCTCCAGGGACAGATAGGCTGCTCAAAGCTCCCCTCTCTCATAGGTGAACAGAGAAACTTCCTTCTATCCAAATAAGGTATGAGCAAACATGGAGATTTGTAACACAGCCCTGAATTCAGCACTAACCTGTAAACTGGACTATACTAGCTTAGAACGGCGGTGAGTAAGTATGTATTTTTTTGTTTTTTTTTCAGAAAATAAAGCAGATGCAATAAAAAAAACACTTTAAATGCACAGAAAAGGATACTTATTGTTATATATCACAGGTCAGAGTTGTAGACAATGCCCCTAGTAATAAAGTAGGGGAAGAAACACAAATATAGTAAAAGCAGATGAATAAAGTGCTATATATATATATATATATATATATATATATATATATATATATATATATATATATAAAACAATGGAAAAAGAACAAATTGATTTAAACAAGTTACCCAATTAACCAGACAAAAGCTCAAAACTGAGCCCTGTTCCAGCAGTCTTCAATCAGACAAGTTCTAACTGCACACTCCTGCTACTGGGGTGCAGGGGAACCCTCTCCAAAAAAAGATGGCCTGGATCAGTGCTCAGTTTATACAAACAAAGACAGACTCAGCAGGCCTGAATCTGGTCTATACTACAGCAACAAGGCATACCAATTTCAGAAAGAAACAGTTCAAATAAGCAGGCACAATAAGCCTGTGACCAGAAATTCCCAGTTCAGAAGGGCAGAATCCAGCCTCCCCCCACAAGAGTGCAGACCACAAACCCTCTTAATGTAGAATAACTGGCCAGAAGCCCAAGTGCTTAAGCCAGAACTAATACACTTTTAGAATAGCAGACACTGGGCCTTCAATCAGCAATTCCCAGCTTAGAAGGATGTAAGCTACCTGTCCTGCCAGTGCAGACCACAAACCTTCTTAATGTAAAAAAAACTGAATGAAGCCCAAGTGCTTAAACCAAAAGACTTAGAATAACAGTTTACAATTTAATCAGGCTAATACCAAGCAGTAGTAAATGCAGCAGAATAAATAAAATTGAGTATTTTTAAGAAAAGCAAAATAAAGTAGGAGGAAACACAAATACAGTAAAAGCAGATGAATAAAGTGCAATTTTTTTTTGCTAAATACAGTTCCAAGACTGAAACCAGTTGAACTGTTGATTAACATTGATTAGTTAATAGTAAGGATAACCAATAATTTGACTAAATATGTGGATGATAGGTCTAGGTCTAAACAAGCAATGGCACAGAAGCGGAACATCGAAAATGACATCATACAGTATCAATAAAAGTCCTGGGAAAATATGCATTAGATGACGGGATATTTCAGCTCTAGCATGGTATATAAGGGAAAAGAAACCTGTCCTGAAAATGACTTATTCAGTTATTGAAACATGCCTGGATGGAACACTTTCCTCCCAAACAGTACTTTTAGTTGAATGCCTCTGACTTTGAGTCTTGAAAACATACCCAAGCAGTATGACAAAGAATTGCTCAGTAATGACTAACTGCTCCTTCATGGGCATATCCATGTTGCAGTCATAATTTGATAGTTAGCTAGGAAACCAATTTGCTCAATACCAGCTATCTAGCAGCAGAGACAAAAATAGTGCACAACACTTCCACTTTGGAAGTCAGCTCAGACTCTATATTGAGGGATTTTTTTTCTTTGTTTTTTTAATATCTCCAGTGGAAAGGGTAAACAGCACTTTATGTTAATCTGTTGTAATACTGAGAAGCACTGAAACATAATCTCTTTTTCTGCTTAGAAAAACCTTGATGCTCCCAACATTTTCTAAGACTATTACTGTATACTAACTAATAAAGCAATCAGTCATCCCCCAAACCCTACATTGTTGACTGCATCCTTCTCAGATGTCTGTGTAAAATAATAATAACAGTAATAATGACCAAAATCCCATATTTTATATTTGTTTCACACAAACACACTGTAGCATAAGTAATCCAATTTAATTCACACACACATACACACAGACTAGTCCCACAAAACCAGATTAAGGACTGCTTGAAAGTCATCACAGAGAGCCTCCCACCAGGAACTATAGCCACTATGTTGACTGTGAACACCTCTTATTGTTATGAAAAAATAGCATCATAAAATAAGATTCAGCCATGTATAGCACAGTTTGAATAATTTATGAAAGTATAAGAAATATTAACCACCCAATAGCATATGCTAACTCTCTGCAGAAATAAGTCATCTGAAAAATTCTACTTTATAAAGAAGTATTACTAATGCCATGGTGGTTACTGCTGGCAAACAACTTTGCATTTCAGTGCTTCAATGCAATGCCTTCTGCCCTTGAAGAATAAACTGCCTGTGTTATTGTACTAATTTGGTGTGCTGGTGATATTGCTATACCATTTCCTGAACTAAATTAGCTATGCAATAGAGAATGGCTGGCAAACAATGATAACATGTTCATAGTTACTAGGCATGCAGTCCTGGAGACTGTTAAGGAGCTTAGCTCAAATTCCCAATTGCTCCAAAGCACTGCGGTTAGGTGACTTGCTCAGTCTCACACAGCAGGTAAATAAAGGTGGAAAGATTCAAGCCCTGCACCCTTGCCATAGAAATCAGCTCATTAAAAAGTTGCAGCATCAGTCCAGTGTGCTGACTGCCTTAATAACAGGTTTCAACTTACATAACGGATGCCAAAGATCAAGTGGTTCTGATCATCATTCCTAATAATACAGACTACACAGTCTGACAAAGGTCAATCCCATTGCAGTTGCTGGAGGCTGTAAAGAATGTACTTCAAAAATATTTTCCTAAAATGGAACATATTTAGACTGCTTTACACAACCCAGGCCTATTAATTAATTCAGTCATTCTTTAGTGTAACGAATAAAGCAAAATAATTAAAGATAATATAAATGTTGCAACTGCTTTTGTTCAAAACCCCCCAAAAAAATCAGAAATATGAAACCACATAGCATAATTTTTTTTTGGGGGGGGGGGGGGCTTACATGCTTGCAGTACACCTGCATCTCATTTTTGACCTCTGCATTTCTTCTCTGTCATCAAGAATAGCTATCCCATCTGATATCACTTAGTACATGTTTGACCTGCTTGAATGGCTAATAAAGCTGCATTGTTGCAGCATATACGTCATGAGCCAACAGAGCCAGACTGAGGACAAATGGGGCCATACACATGCTAATGAATCAGGCCCCTGCTTACCATACCAGTATCCTATTAGTTTCCCCAGTTACCATGAGTACTGTCCAAATCTGTACGTCTATTTTCTTTATTACTTTTACAGTTAGATTTGAGTTTCATTTAAAACTTTTATGTCAAATTTTACAGAAAAAAACACTGATAGATATTTCCTAACCAAAATTGAAAAAAAAGACTTGGCAAGAGAAACAGTAAAATTATTGTCCCTTGAAACTCACATTTAGTGAAAATGCATCTGTCAACACATTAAACTAGAAGAGCTATGTTAGGATTCATATTCAAACAGCATATAGTGAAGTAGTCATTAGTGTCTATGTGGAAGGTGCAGGAATTTAAAAGGCAAATGTTTAATGCATTTGCTAACAGCTTGGAACACCTCACTGGACATGTGTTCCTTTTCAGGAGCAGCTCAAGAGTACTGTCTTTAAGAGCTCATAGCTTAACTCATCTGCGTTACGTGCTAGACAAATTACTGTGGCCCAATCAGACTGCATTTCATCCCTGTCTGCCTGCAAAAAAATAAGCTAAATTAAAAGAATGTACTCATAGTTAAAATATTAATATTAAACTCATCAGCTTCATGCTATCCAATTTACTGACAGCTAAATAATAACTAGGCTGTCAACATTCAAAAGAAACCTGTCTGGACATCTGCAATAACTAAACTCTATAATAAAATGAAAGAAAAAATATTGTACAGGACCAAGAAGGAGCAGGTGCCTATTTGGAAGCAATCTCTCCTTAGCCTGAGCAAGCAAAAGAGCTCTAGTGAAATCCTCCAAAGCAAATTATGAGTCCAAACTGTCCACATCTACTAAAGATGGTCATAAAACCTTCTTCACATATGTCCTCAATCTCAAATGAGGCACTCAGATCTGCTCAGAATTGGTGGTCAAGGACACCACATACATAAATGCCATAGAAATAGGCAACCTGCTGGCAGACAGGTTCAGTGTAAACTTCACCCCTCTGCCCCCCATCAGTAAATCAGGACATCCCCAGCCCCTGCCCCCATTCCCTTATCTGTAGGCAGCAATTCATCACTGCCCTCTCAAAGGCAAAAAATACAGCCTCCATGGGACCCAATAACATCCCAGGCTGCATCCTAAATGAACTCAGGCAGGAACTTGCATCACCATTAGGAACCCTATTCAATCAAAGCCTGAGTACCTGCTTCATCCCAGCTGAGTGGAGGATAGCTGCTGTCATCCCTTTGAACAAAGGTGGAGCTTCCACTGATCCAGGAAATTGTAGACCCATCAGCCTAACTAACCTGATCTGCAAGGACATGGAATGGATTATCATGGACCTTATTAACTAGGACATTGGCAACCTCCAAACACTTGATACCACACAGTTTGCTTTTTTCAAGGGGAGGTCATGCCTGTTAAATTTGGTTGACTTCTTTAAGACAGTCACCAAAGCCATGGATAAGGGGAAGACATTGCACGCCACCTACCTTGACTTGTCCAAAACCTTAAATACTATTCCCTACTTGGGTATAATAAACTATCTCAACTGGCATCAATCTGTATGTTACCAGATGGGTAGCAAACTGGCAAGTTGATAGAACCCACCCAGTCAAAGCCACCTCAAGCAGTAGACCTGTAAAGTGCGGTGTACCCGAGGGATCAGTCTTGGGTCTTCTGTTGGGACTTCTGTTGTTTGGGATATACTTTTCTGAGGTACAGGCCAAAACTAGTGAGCTATGGCTAATCAAGTTTGCAGCTGACTGCAAGCTAGGTGCTGTCATAAATTCCCCTAATGATGTGGACATCCTCCAAGAGGGTCTCACCCAAACAAATGACTGTACCAGAATCTTGGCATCAAACTTAATGCCAAAAAATGCATCATCATCCCCTTTGGGGAGAGTGATGTCCCCACAAGTTATCACATTAATAACAAGGTCCTAAGCACACAATCAGTCGTGAAGGACTTGGGTATGCAGGTTTATAGCAAACTGCCTTTTGACCACCATATTGCCTCCATTGTATGGAAAACTTTCTACATGGCCCACATTATTAGTAAGGGTAACTCATCCAGGGACAAGAAGGTCATAACTTCCCTGTATTCTTCCCTTATAAGATCCATTATTGAGTATAATGCCCCTTTCAGCATGTACCTTACAAAGCACACGCAGCAGCTGGTGAGACCACCAAGGTTTCTCACCAGTAGAATCCAGGGCCTCAAACATCTACCCTACACAGATAGGCTAAAGGCCCTGTTCCTCTACTCAGTCTAATACAGACTCCTCAGAGGTGACCTCTGTCTGGTATACAAAGTAATCTCAGACCCCACCTTGATGGGAGTGCTGCATATCTGTAAGTCAAGCTCCACTTGAATAACCTGCATGCAGAACCTTAACCTGGTCTGTTACATCAATAGAACTTGTTGACAGGAGAGATTTGTGTCCCAGAGACTCCCCTTTCTGTGGAATAGACACCATCTCCATGTCTAGCAGAGTACCTCATTAACCCTTTTTAAGTGCAACCTGGATAACTGGATGGGGAAGAGAAAATACACCCCTGGAATTTCACCTGCATCCCTGATGGACAGTGGTATCAGTTGCTGACTTGGTGGAACATGGGCTAAATTCTTGGCTAGGCTTATAAGGACCTCAGGGCCAATAGCCAAGTAACTTTCTATGATCCTATGATCCTATGAAGAAGGAAGCCAAGAATCACATCCAAGGAACATGGCTCACATGATAATGCTCTTATTTACTAAAATCAGTTTTCTTCCTTCACACATTTATGTACTCTGTCTCATAGGTAGTTACTAGGCTTACAGTCCAGGGAAACATTGAGGAGCCTTAGCCAGATTTCCAGTTGTCACAGAGAGCTGTCTGATTTTGTGCTCAAAAACTGGGCAGAATTATATGGCAAAATCAGAGATGTTCTACAAAACTGAGGACAGAGAAGAAGTCACTTAAAGTGTTAACAGCGTAACAGGTTTGTATCAACATGCATTTATTTATGCTTTCATTTATCCTTTGTTAACTGGGTTAGTCCCATTAGACTAGTGGTCTCTTTTCAGGGGAGACACAAGCTGGTATTTATACTATCAGTGGAAATTTGGCCAGAGCATCAGGGAACTTCAACTACTCTTTGATAGGTGATGCGGGATCTTTTACATCCACTTGAGCTACCTCCAATTCAAGCAGAATGTACCTTGGTTAAGTTGCCAGCCAAAGGACAACACACTCAGTAGTGCATCAGCTCACTTTATGCTGCACTGCAATATCAGCAATTTATTTGTCTAGCATGGGAATAGAACCCACAGCCTTCTGCACCAAAGGGAAGTATGCCACCTGTTGCACCACTGACAGTGACTCTGAACCATCAAACAATAAAACTTTATAACTGACAATGGCAGACTGTAAACCTCAGTGATTTAAAAAAAATGCACACACACACACACACACACACACACACACACACACACACACACACACACACACACACACACACTCACACACACACACTCACACATATATATATATAGGCCTGGAAGGTTGGTGTGAAGGATTTACTCTGAGCAAAGTCACTTAACTAGACAACACATCTAACTGGGGCATTTTATATACACACACATACACAAAGACACACACACACACACACACACACACACACACACACACACACACGCACACACACACACACATACACACACACGCGCATACACACACACACACACACACACACACACACACACACACACACACACACATCTCAGTACTATGCTTGCAATATCTACTGAATAGTTGTCTGTACGACACTTGCCTGACAAATCTGCTGTAAATCCAACACTGCTAGATGAAAGAAAGAGGTGTGTACAATTCAAACCTCCTGCGTGCTTCCTAAATATGAGATGCAGATGTACATGCTGAGGTTTGTCAATACATGACAAACAGACTGAGGGATTTCCTAAATACCTGATGCAAACATGATGAAATATGTGAAGCAGACATATGAACTGAGGAATCACTGGTCTTTTAGCTAAATAATGAGTATTTTTTAACCAGTTGGGGCCCCAAGCCAGCACCAGGCCCTAGGTAACTGCCTATGTCAGCTTATGCTGGATCAGTCTCTAGTCTCTTGGTGTATTTTTGTATCTAGTCATGCTGAGAAGATCAAAATATAAGCTTCTCCCTAGCAGGCTTTGCAGTTCTTCAGTATTTTATTGTAGTGCTATATCCAAAACATTGTACAGGAAATTGGTATTTACAATTAAACAAGCAGAGAAATAATGAAAACAATATATCAGTAAACACAGTCTTTCAAAGCTACAAGATTCAAATGTCAAAACTCCAAAGGCAAAAGAATGTTGTAAATTAAATCAGAAACTAAAGCTGCAAATAAGAGAACTCAGTAAGTAAACTGTAAAGGCTAAATAAATATTAAAAATGCTATTTAAATGGAGAAAAATGCTGAAACATTACAATAAATGTTGTAATAAACTGTTAAAAATAATGTTGTTACCTGTGAAAATTCAGAAATGAAATCAAGTAATACTATTGAAGTAACATAACATGAATTCTTATCATTTGATCAAAGTTTCAGAACTTCGAAATTCACCTGATTGAGACCATGAGTTTAAATACTTGGGATCAACAGTTCAGAGTAATGGTGAGTGTGGAAGAGAGGTGAAGAAGAGAGTACAGGCAGGGTGGAGTGGGTGGAGAAGAGTGTCAGGAGTGATTTGTAACAGACGAGTACCAGTAAGAGTGAAAGGGTAGGTCTACAAAAGGGAAGTGAGACCAGCTATGTTATATGTGTTGGAGACAGAGGCATTGACAAAAAGGCAGGAGTCAGAGCTGGATGTGGCAGAGTTAAAGATGTTAAGATTTGCACTGGGTGTGACGAGGGTAGACAGGATTAGGAATAAGTATATTAGAGGGTCAATCCAGGTTGGACAGTTTGGAGATAAAGCCAGAGAGGCGAGATTGCATTGGTTTGGACATGTGCTGAGGAGGGATGCTGGGTATATTGGGAAAAGGATGCTAAGGATGAAGCTGCCAGGTAAGAGGAAAACAGGAAGGCCTAAGATAAGGTTTATGTATGTGGTTAGAGAGGACATGCAGGTGGTTGGTGTGACAGAGCAAGATGCAGATGACAGGAAGAAATGGAAACAGGTGATCCGCTGTGGCAACCCCTAACCAGGAAAAGCTGAAAGAAGAAGAAGAAGAGACCATATGATCGAAGTTTTAAAGCATTGAACATAAAAGAAAAAAAATAAAAACAAAAACTTTTCTTTATGTTTTTGCAGGGGGACAAGCCCCCCTCTGTTCCCCCACACCTCCTGGAAATTAAATATACAAACTCCGAGATCTCACTACACTGAGGAAAAGGGTAAATTTCCTGATCTGATCTGCTCTGTACTGCAATCTCCATTCAAAATGTTCGATGTTTCAAAACTTTGATCATATAGTCTTAACCATATGAATTTCAAAAGTTTTGAAACTTCGATCATATGATAGGGTTCCCATAACAAATGTAATAATTAAGTTCAAATGAACTATTGATTTTAAATGGGAAGATTGAACTGAGTCAAATGGAATACTAAAACAAGGCTATTGCCACCATGAAGAAAATGTTAGTAGTGCAAGAGCAAACTTACACATTAAGATTTACCGATTTGAAAGCTTCCAGTTAGTCAGACACCCTTTCAAGACAATCATAGAAGAAAGAGCCTTCTCCAAATTAGGTCCTGCTGTTTGGAACAAATTGCCAGGTGCTTTAAGAAACCAACAGACTATCAGAATTCAAAACTGCACTAAGGAAACACCTTCAGGAGGAAACTACTTGCACCTATTTTCATGACAGTGAATAGTAAGCCAGCCTCATGTAAAATGTTTAATACCATCTATTACTATAGAATTTACCAAATCATATAAATAAGGTAAATAATCAACATTTGTGAATAATGTAATGAATGTAATTACTGTCTTCTATGTGTACTGCTGTGGCTACAGTATCATTGTGTTGCTGCTCTGTTGTCACATTGTAACCTTCTCTGATGTGATTACACTGCATTATTCATCATGTTCTTTCTGCTCTGTGACCAAGGTCATGACTGAACAGGGTCAGCAAACAAGCTCACTTACCTGGTTAACAAATGACAGATAAATAAATGCCATCAACAGTTATGTCAGACGTGTAGGCACCTTCATGTTGTCTTGGCAGGTTCCCCTGTACCCTACATAATCCAAATTACTGATACTACCATCTAATGATGGACAGCTTGTCAATTATTGTGACACACATTAGTTGTCTATGTTTACTCCTAGAATAATAGTGTAAACATTCTATCTTGATCTAAGTGCTTCCCTAAGGCCACTCCTTGCTTCCTTCTTACTATGGTCCTTCCTTCTCTTCTCCGCAGTCTGTCATTTTCTTTTTCCTTCTGTCCATCCCTTTTCTTAACTATTTTTTCTCCAGTAATTTACGCTGTCTTTAACTTACTTTTACTTGCTTTACCTCTTTCATACTTGTTTTCTTTCCATTTCAGCTTATCCAAGTTGCCCAACCCCTGATATTGTGTCTTTAGTTCATATCTTCATCTTCTCCACATCACTCCATTCCTAACTTTTGCACATTCTTTGCTCTGACTCTGTTCTTGACACCCAAGTCACAATGCATATAATTTCTTCTAAACAGAGAATATTCTGGAAGTATGCTTCTAATACACTTCTTATTTCATAGTTTTGCATTTTCCTCCTCCTGGCATTTTTCACTCTTTTTTCACTGTCCTGCACATCCCTGTCATCACCCCCCCAAGGTTATTCTGACTGTCATCCTCTACCTTCTCCCCTCATTCCAATTTATAAACATTTTCTCATTCCATTTGATCACATTCAGCCAGGTTTTTATGTGTTCCTCCACTTTTTCAGCCAACATGATGAGCATACATCCAATAACACTGCAACTTGTTGTGATAGCTGTGTTTCACAGGTGACACCATTCTCTTTGCCTTTGCTCTTTTGTAAACAATGCAGTTACACAACTAACTAAATGATTCAGAGTGAAATTTTCACACTGTCTTAACCTGCCTTAACTTTTGCATTTGCAGGTTATGCGTTTGCGATGAAGATAAATTTGGCCGTAATGAGTTCATTGGAGAGATTCGAATCCCACTAAAGAAACTGACACCAAACCAGACCAAGAACTTTAACATTTGCCTGGAAAGAAAATTGCTGGTAAGGTTGTGAAATAATTTTATCCTGTTAGTCCTAGTGACAGTGATCAGCCAAAGGTTTGACAAGTTAGGTGTGATAGAGCCCTATAGGTTAGAAGTAATAATCAGTAATTACATATCCTGCTTCAGCGTTTGGAGTTATATAACTTATCAGAATGTAATTTGCAAAATATTTATTTGTCTGTTCATTCATTAACTGGATAAATGATCCACTTGCCCCATTCTGAGCACTACCTGAATAAAATGAAAGAAAGAGCAATTATACTAAAGAAGAAGGTTGGGAATATAATGAGATATCATAAATGGAGTAAACACAAATAAAATATATATTTATTTATGCATGCATGTATTTATTTGTTTATTTACTTTTGGTTGACTGGGTTAATCCCAGAAGTCACAGTTTATGTTAAGGTGATACCCACGGTAGTATTTGTATGCAGAAAACGGATAAGACAAATAAGCACCACAATACAGAGGATGCTAAAGTATTAGCCAGTGTACCTACAGGCAGCTGCTATAGATGAATAAAACATGCACATCCAGGACAGAAATCAAAGCAGCAATAGAACCAAATAACCCTGTGTTTTGTTATGTTTATGTATAGATGTTCCCCAGTAAACCAACTAGAAACAGCAAGGAGTCATAGCTTAGAAAATGAGAGACTGTCGAATGATCCTTTTTTGTTATATAGACAACAATGCTAGCAGCTATTCTCACGTGTATCTTCTAATGTCTTCATACCTCTCTATATAATGATATCCTGCTGTTTTTAATTTCTCCAAGTCTTTTGAGTTTCTAATACCATGACACGAATGGACCCCATTCCTAAGTCAAAGTACCATTAAAGTTCATGAAATCAGTATTGTTTCACTCTTTGATCTTAGCCAAAAGTGCTCTTCGCAGCACCCGCAATGTGCCCAGTAATGACTCCTTCTGCAATTCATACGGTGTTACATGAATTGGTAGCATATCTAAATACGATTGTAAATTCTTTTTTATAAGACCAGTTGCTCCTATATTATTGGAACTGTCTGGGTATCTTTCTTCCACATGGCTCTCATTTCTGCCTGCAGATCGAGGTATTTTATGACTTTGTGTCTGTCTATACGCAAGACACTGTAGTCACTACGCGTGGCGATTTCAATGATCAATGCTACTTTTGTCTTCTTTTCTTGGACCACTATATCCAGTTTTCTAGCATCTATCTTTTGGTCTGTTGGTATTGGGTGATCCCAAGTGATGTAACCTTCATCATTTTCTATGATTCTCTGTGGCTCATGTTTCCAGTGTTTTTCAGCCACTTCGATACCATAATGTTTGCACAATCTCCAGTGTAACAATCTCGCCACATTATTATGCCTTTCAGTATACAGTCCCTCTGCCATTAGAGAGTCACAACCAGCAATAAGGTGTGTGACTGTTTCCAATTCGGTTCCACAAAACCTACATGTCTGTTTCTCCCACATGTTCAATGGACTTAGTAAACCAGCATGTACATAGCCCACTATCTTGGGATGCCAATATTAACCTTTCATTTCTCAATGTAAATTCACCTCTCCTTAACCATTCCTGCATTCATTCTTGATCAACATGAGGCTCTTCCAGAAGTTTTCTATACTTGCAACTATATTTATGTTTTTTCCACATTTCTTGTCTTCTCACCTGGTCCTTCACCTTACATTCTTTCTTTTGTTTTTTAGCACATTCAGTTGCTGCCTGATTTATCCACTTCTGCTTTGATTTCCATTCCTGCTTGACTTCGATATGCTTCTGCTAAATTAAGCAGAGATGTCATCTTAGAGTTATTCTCCTCATGTTTCAAAACTTTCACCACATTTGGATCTTGTGAGGTCAGTAGATATGTGTGGAATCCCACAATTGCAGATCTATACATGTAATCTATTTCAAGGAGGCCCATCCCTCCTTCAGAACAGGGAACATATAAACTTGGTATACACTGATTTTTATAAATCATTTGGTGAGCATGAAACAACCTTCTTGTTTTAATATCCAATCTATCCAACACATTTTGGGGCCAGTCAATCACTCCAAAACTATAAGTTAGGACAGGAAGAGCAAATTGATTTATAGCTTGGATCTTGTTCCTAGGTGTCATTGCTGTTTTTAGGATTAATTTACGTCTTCTAAAGTACTCCTTACTAAGCTTTATTTGCATTTGTTTATGTTTTATTGCTGATCCTTCATCAATTCCCAAGTATTTATACACCCCCTCTTGCTCAAGTTCTTTTATATCACATTCTTGTCCCAAACTGGTGTTTTCCTGGTGCTGTAGTTTTCCTTTTTTAAAGGTTGCTTTTGCACATTTATCAAGACCAAATGACATTCTAATATCATCTGAAAAAGTTTTGACAACCTGCATCTGTACTTTCAGTTCCTCATCTGATGAGCTATACAATTTTAAATCATTGACAAAGAGAAGATGAGAAGTTATTAGACTTTGTTGTTTTCTAGAAGCCAAATTATAGCCATGACCTAAGCTGTTAAGTAAACATCTTAATGGATTAATGGCAAGGCAAAATAGCAACGGTAACAGGGAGTCACCCTGGAATATCCCCATTTGGATTTTTATCCCTGGGATAATAATCTGTCCTTTATCATGGCTTAATTGCAAAGTGGTCTGCCACTGTTTCATGGTTACTGTAATGTAATCAATCAGTGTAGGATGTACCTTATACATTTTTAAGCACTCTTTATCCATGAATGTGGGATACTATCAAATGCTTTTTTATAGTCAATCCATGCCATACTTAGATTCTTCCCTTTCTCCACTATAACTTAATTTAACAGCAAATAATCCTTTGTTCCATATGACTTTCTTTTATTGCCCTTTTGTTCTACTGCCATAATTGAGTTTTCTTCTAAATGACTATAAACTCTGTCGGCGTTAATATTGGTCTATAATTTTTATGGTAGCTTGCAGGTTCACTTTTAAGTAAGAGCATTGTTTTTCCTGTTGTTAACCAGTGTGGTGTCTGTTCGGGGTGTGCAGATAAATAGTTCTTACTCATGGCTAGATCCTCATGTAAAGAAGTTAATACTTTAAGCCAAAAGTTAGGTACTGCATCTGGGCCTGGGGTTTTATAATTAGAGGCTTTTCTCAACTTTGTTTCAATCTCTCTAGCTGTTATTTCATCCCATTTCATATCCTGTACCTTTAAACTTCTTATTCTTTCTTTTACTTCTTCTATCCATTTAGCATCTTTGTTATGTTCCACAGGATCTTCATAGATACTTCTCCAAAATGTATCTATTTCCTCTTTTTTCGGCTGTCTATCAATTCCTTTTACCTTATTTCCCAATTCTCTATAAAACATTTTTGGGTCATCAGTAAATTTCTTATTTTGTACTTTTCCCTTATATTTATCTTTGTATCTTCTGAGTCTTTCCGCCTGTTTTGAAATTTTTAGTTTATTTCCAATAGTGCATAATAGATCCTGGTCTGTTCTAATACTGCGCATTGATTTTATCACATCTACCTTTCTTAATATTTTTGTTGATCTGTTCCCTCTTCTATAATCTTCTAACAATGACACTTCTTGTCTTAGCTGCTTTATAGTTTTCTCTGTTCGATATTTCCATGATGGTATTCACCCCCCCCCCTTTTCCTTCGCTACCCTATGTTCCTGTGGTAGACTTTTATCAGTTATTAATTTAGCAGCACAGTAATATATTCTGTTTATTTTTGTTATATCACATGGATCTCTATAGACAGTCCTAATTACTGTGTTCATTTGTTTTATCAAGCTTCTGACTTTTTGGGGTTTTATTAACCTTCGGCAGTCTATTTCTCTCATTGATCTTGATATATCTGTCTTTGTCTATTAAATCAAACAACTCTTCTCTTAACTCCTTTTCTTCCATACTGAGGGCACATCCCTTGTTTTCCATTTCCTGCGTGCATTCTATAGAAAGTTCTATAACATCTTCTTGTGGCACATTCTCTTCAGTTTCATCATGTGTCATCTGTTGTTTTGTCATATGGGAACTCACTGGCCTATCACTCCTCAACATTGACTGCATCAGAGTTTCTACAGTTTCCTGTTCCTTTCCTTCCTGTCTAGCTTCGAGTGAACTTTTATACTGGTTTCCTGTGGAAGGCTCCAAAATATCTTGATATGGCACCTGACCTGTTGCTTCCTGTTCCACTGGTTTCCCCTTAATTTGGATATCCATTGCTCTATCCTGTTGTGGTGCTCTCTACATTTGATTTACTACACCAAATTCTTCTCTTTGCAGCTGTTCCATAACCTCAATTTCTATTTCTTTGACTTCTCCATTATTAATCTCTTTTTCTACTTTTCCTCTTAGTCTTCTTGTTTTTTGTATTGAAAAGTTTTCCATATCTGGATTCCTTTGCCTATATTTTTCTTCAAATATCTTTGGTGCTGCTCTTTTTGTATTAGTTTTGCTTTCTCCTTTGCATAGATATTACACCATATTAAATCTCTTTTCCTTTCCCCTGTCCATATTTCTTCTTCACGTCTCCTGATCTTCTTGCTTTTCCTTATTCTGGGGACTCACTCCATCATGCTGTGATGTAGCCTGTTTTAGACCTTCTACATTAAATCCTCCACTTTGCAGGCACTCCATAACTTAATCTTCTATTTCTTTAACTTCTACTTTACTAATCATCTTTTCTACATTAAATCTTTGTGCTTTTAATCTTTTTATTGTGAAATTTTCCATATCTGGATGCCTTTGCATGTATTTTTCTTCGAATAGCTTTGAAACTGCCTTCAATATATTAGTTAACTTGGCTTTCTCTTTTGCATAAATATTGCACCATATCAAATCTCTCTTTCTTTCCCATGTCCGTATTTCTTTTTCATATTTTTCAAATATCTCTAGGTTTTGTTGTTTATATTTTCTCACTTCCTCAGAGGCTTCTTTTTCCAAAGAGATCAAAGTTTTTTGATCTATATACTGTTTTTCAAAAATGTGTTGTATTAATGAAAGGAAATTTTTATTTGAAGCTTGTGAGAGTTTTTCCTGCGGAAGTATTTTTCTTTCCTCTAATTTCTCTCTTCATCATTTTGTATATCTTGTGTATGGAAATTCTGGGCTTTTTACATAATAGTAACAATACATAATGTCTTTCTTATCCTCAATAATTCATTCTGTCATCTTTATGGCTCTTCTTTGGCCAATCATTTTTTGTTGTTTTTGTGGACTGCTACTTCCTTCTACAACATGTAGCATAAGCTATGTTAGGTGTCTAATATGAGGCACATTTGGACCTTCTGCCATAGTCATGTAACACATTTCTGTCTGTTAATGATGGCCTTATCTGTCTGTTTTTCACTCTGACTTGTTTTTACTTTTCTACACTGTAGAATATTCTGTGCACAAGCTTACATCATCACCCATTGCCATGCCTGACATTTGTCCTAAGCTGAAATTAATGTCTAATTTTACTGATTTAAAATTAAGCTCCAAGTATACTGTCAATGCCAGTTGTCTAGCTTTCCCATGTAACTTAATAACACCTACACTTTATTCTTAATCACATCTGCAGAGCTATTTATGTGGTCTGCCTTGTCCCATTTAGGTTGATAGAGCTTGAAAGGCAGATCACACACAATGCTTTTGTTCTGTTGAAAGTTAATTGTAGCACTGAATTTGCAATATAGATTGCCATGATTTAGCACATTGAATATCAAAAGGCTGACTTTAGCTGAACAAGAAATGCAAAAAGATACATTGCTTGTTCATCTCAAAAGATTTTCTCAAACTTGATTCTTTGTTTGCTTTGTTTTATTCCCAGTTATTTTTAGTTGCTGTCCAACCTCCAGCAATGCAGAATGTGGCACATAATTAACTTATTGCCAGCAGACTTTCATGACTTAAATATGCTATATTTAACACCTTAAAAGCAAGCACTGCATAAAAGACTGGAATATTATTTTATACAGCTTATTGTATTTCTTCTCAAAATTTGTTTAGTAACACAGTCAGAATTAATGTATGTTTCCTAAGTCCAAGTCTTTTCCTCTTTCGAGAACCTAATATCAAGCCAAGCACCCTTGTGGCAGGAAAGTTCAGGCAGGGGCCCATCTGATTCAGGGATGTTGGACCAGGGCTCATTGTTGAGCTTTCCAATTGGTTAATTGTTTTAAAAAAGGTTTCTCTTAGCTGCTATGTAAGCCCTGCATTTGCGTGGGTTTGCGCTTGTTTTAACTGAGCTACACAAGATTTCGTGACCAACCACTGTTCTACTGTGACTTCCAAATCAATCTGAGGAGTCTGCTACTTTAAGCAAAAAATAAGTACCCATTTGCTCAGTTTTTTGCACTTTTTTACTGCATTTCCACTGTAGTCTTCTGAATTTCTGCATTTCTAACTGTTTTCGCTACTTTATCGCACTTTGTTGTAGACATAGCATAGTCTAGATTCAGGTTTGCTGGATCTAGGCCTGTTTGTTTTATTTGAGCACTAAACTCCAGCTATCTTTTGTTGGAGAGGGCCCCCCTGCACCTTTCTGGCAGGAGAGTGCAGTCAAGGACCCATCTGACTCAAGGTTGTTGGACCAGGGGTCAGTGTTGAGATTTCCAATTGGTTAATTAGTTTAAAAAAGGTTTCTCTTAGCTGCTTTATAAGCCCCATGTTTGCACAGGTTTGAACTGCAGCACCATCTCACACTAATGGGCAATTGTGGATACCCTTGGCAGTTATAGACCTAAACTTTTTAGCTAGTTAATTTTCCCTTAGTCAGCTGATTGTGCTATAGCAGAGGAATCTCACAGTTGTTACTCATTGCCAGGAGAAACCTTCAGAGAAGCCTCTGTAGTAGCACACAATGTCACGTCCATTAAGCCTGTCGAAGTCTGGAAATTTTTCACCTGTCCACCAACCTCACTCTGTCATTTCTGTCCTCTCCCTCTTACTGACCATACTATTGTACCCTGCACTATGAATAATCAATGTCCCATCATTTTTCCAGCCAGCCAGGTTGACTTGCACATCCTGAGACAATGTAGCAATTGTCTCATGTACACAGACAACCAACTTCTCCTAATTCACACAAATTCAGTATGTGAGAGATGCATCTGTATTAAGAACCTAGAAATCAGGCTCTCTTACTTACCAGTCAGTATATCAGACACAAAGCAAGTTGTCAGCTTACACACCTCATCTCCTCCAACAATCACACCACCAACACCTAAACCTACACATGTGGAGGTCCTCACCAGTAACGTATCTAAAGATCAGGGACCATCCAAACACAAACACACTTCACATATACATCCTCAGTAGACCACAGTGCATATAGGATCCCACGCACCTTTGTCTCACCGAACAAACCCATAAGCCATAGCACTAAATCTAACATCTAATCATAGGTGACTCCATTGTGAGACACACAGATGTCCCAGACACCAGGTTGGATAAGGAAAAGGTCACAGTTAGCTGCATGTCAGGTGCTAGAATCTGCTACATCATGCACACATTCAAGTCTCTCAACAACAAGTACTGTTATGATTCCATCATAGTCCATGTTGGTGTGAACAACTTGAGATGTACCTCACTGGACTATATGAACAGAGACATTGCCAAGCTCTTTCTTTATGTGTCCCAGACAGGTATTTCCCTAGCCTTAAGCAACATGCTACCTTTGACAAGGATGATGCCACAATACAGGCAGAAAATGATTGACTTCAACAATTGGCTTAGTTTCTGGTGTCATTATAAGGGGATCCAGTACCTGTCAGTCTGGGATGATATGCTCGATAGACCTCAATGCTTTGCCAGAGATGGTCTTCATCTGTCACCCCTGGTATTTTGGTTACTGGCTAAGGCTCTTGCCTACTACATAGTGCCTTTTTTAGGCAAGGTCACAAGAACAAAATTCCCAATGTAAAAATATCCTCAAAAAACAACCTTAAGGTTCTGCTGCTACTGCAGTCTCTGGAAGCATTCCTCACCCTAGAAGATGCTGACATCCTAGCAGTCACAAAGACTTGGTTTAAGGCCATGGAAAGCACCCGGCCATACCAGGTTACAATGCTTTTAACACATTTATCTGTTATCTCTAAGGAGCAGGTCTTAAAAGTCCTTTCCAATGCCTCTATGGGACCAGAAAACATCCCTGGCTGCATTCTTAATGGATTAAAATAGGAATTAGCTGCACCACTATGCAGTTTTTTCAACCACAGCCTAAACACTGGTTATGTCCCTGCAGAATAGAAAACAGCTACAGTCATCCCTTTACATAAAGGGGGTGCATCCACTGACCCTGGGAACTATAGACCCATAAGCCTGACCAGCCTTATCTGCAAGACCATGGAAAGAATCATCATGGACACTTGACCCAACCCAGTTTGGCTTCTTTAAAGGGAGATTGTGCCTAATAAACCTTGTGGACTTCTTCAAGATGGTCACCAAAGCCCTGGATGAAGGTAAATCTTAGCATATGGCCTACTTAGACTTAACTAAGTCCTTTGACACTATCCCCCACTCTGGCATCATTGATAAACTCACTCAGCTGGGGATTAACCTGTACATTGTCAGATGGGTTGCAAACTGGCTCACTGATCGAACACATACAGTCAAAATAGAAGACTCAGCCTCCACCAGCAGACTCTTTACCAGTGGTGTTCCACATGGTTCGGTGCTGAGGCCCTATTATTTGGAATCTACTTTTCGGATGCACAGGCAAAAACAAAAGGTCTATGGCTGACAAAGCTTCCAGATGACTGCAAACTAGGAGCATTCATAGAGTCCCCAAGCAATGTCAACATCCTTCAAGAAGGTCTTACACAGACCAGTGATTGGTGCTAAGGTCATGGTCTCAAACTAAATGCATAAAAATGCATCATCATCCCTTTTGGCAAGTGCAATGTCCCTGCAGATTACCACATTAATAACAACACTATAGCACTCAGGCTTTGGTGAGAGATTTGGGCACACAGGTTGATAGCAACCTATCCTTTGACCACCATGTCTCTACAGTAGTAAGAAGAGCTTTCTACATTGCCCATTGCATAAGTAAGGGAATTGCTTCCAGAAAAAAGGTCATAACCCCCCCCCCCCTGTACTCTTCCCTCATCAGGCCAGTAATAGAGTACAATGCTGCCTTTGGTATGTACCTTACCAGGCACCTGAGCAATTGGAGAGACCTCAAATGTTTCTTAAAATGAAAATTCAAGGTCTTCAGCACATATCATATGTTGACAGACTGAAATCACTGTTTATACTCTGTGTCATACAGACAACTCAGAGGAGATCGGTGCCTCACATTTAAAGCAATCTCAGATCCTACTTTATTGGAAATGCTGCACATCTATAAGTCAGATGGTACTGGATGCACTTGCTCTAGGGACCTTCACCTAGTATGTGACATCAACAGGACTTGCACGAGAGACAGTTTTGTTTTTCAAAGGTTACCTCTCCCCTGAAGCAAACTTCCACTTCAAATTAAGCAGGGCCATTCTTTGACCCTATTTAAGAGTAATTTGGATGATTGGATGAGAAACTGTAAATTCATTTGGGGAGTCTCACCAGTGTCCCTCCTGGATAGGGGCAGTAGGTGTTGATTTAGCTCTGCTTGAAACATTGACACTCTAAGGAAAAGGGTTGGAACTTGGCTAGGCTTGGAAGCACCCTAGCACCATTAGCCTAGTAACCTTCTATGATCCTGTGATCCTATAATGCTATGGGCGTATTTTCCCCTGTGTCATGTGCTGGAATCTCCATTGCAATGTCTGCTGCACTTGGCACAATTATGTTTTCATTTTTCCAACTCTGTGTCCCAAGCCCAGATTTTAACTTCTTTTTCCATGTTTCCATGTTCTATATGGCTTATTCTTGTCAAATATCAGTGGGATTCTATACCTGGAGACCATTATCTGCTATCAGTGTGAAAAAGATACAAACAGAGAGTGTTTTCAAGGTTGAAAATAAATTTTCTAATTTCACTGCATACATGATATACATAAGTAACTCCACACAGATAATCGTGCAACCATTTGTTACGTCATAAAGTGAGACTTTGTAAATAAGCACAGCTGTGGAACATCAGAAATGTGAATATAGCTGCAAACAAAAGAAATGCTAGCAGATTCAACAGGGTCCATAGCTTAAGGGCATGGGATAACCATGGATAGATTCTAGAGGTCAGGCACAGTAGAAGAGGATAGTCAAAGGCTAAACAGGTGAACCAAAGAGTCCACAATGAAGGATGCATAGGCCGTAAGAATCTGGGTACACTGATGATCAGTTTAGGTCATTCACAGAAAAAGTTTGTCCACAAATTTCTTGACAGAAGAGCTAGTATCAGGTCAAAAATGAAAAGGAGGAAAAGATCTGAAAGTACCACCTTTGGAGCTTTAGAAATATGACATGTTGAGAAGCTGTGGTTTCTCTTAGCTCATAGAAGCAATGACAAAATGTGGCAGCCATTATGGGAGTGCTGTGATGTGCTCTACTTTGTACACTGACTTTAATATTGCCCTGCTGAGAGTTTCTACCTACTAGGATATTACTTTACTCCCAAACATCCTTAGGATTATGGGGGGAACTGTTCCTGCATTTTGTACAGAAAGCAGATTTTTAGGCATTTTATGTGCTATTTTTTAATTATTGTTATCTTCATGGAATGTCAGCTATTGCCCCTCCCATGATCTGACCAGCTCATTCATTCCTGTTCCAACAGGATGCTGCTGTGGGAGATTAACATCCAATGAGCAATCAGGACTTTCTGTTTTTAACCCTCACTCTCTAACACTGGAGGATCTTAATGGTCTTCCCTCACAATCCTGGTAATGTGACACACACATATTCCTGCACATGTATAGTGGTGAACATTGCTGCATGTTGTGTCTCTGACCCTCTGCTGGCAGTTGTCAGAACAGCTTTTGAGGCTGGTTTTGATTCCTCTCCCCCAGATGGTCAAGGTACCAATAGCTGCTTTCTTCCATGCTACCCATCCAGTTCCATCAACTCCCATGTCACTTTCTGATCCAGGATGATCAGAGTCATATTTAGGCTTTGTCCTTCTCTGTCCAAGGCATCAGTCTTTATGTGCTTTTTGAATTGCTTATGCAGCAGCTTATTTGCTTTGTAGAAATTTCCAGTGTTTGGATTTTAATTATCAATATAGTGAGCTGAAGTAACCCCCATGAATATAGCTTTTTTCTATTTTTGATCCCCATATTTCTGTCTACCCTATCCACACAGACACAATTGATCTCCTTTTTATGTATTGGGTAATATTTCTCTTCCTAACAGAAACATTTGTCACAGGTATTGGGAAGTCATGTTGACATAATTTTTTTCTTAACGCTTTTTGTCCGTGTTGTCTGTTGATCATCAGCCCCCTCCTCTTGGACCTCTGCCAAGTCATTTCTCTTTCACTGGTCATTTGTATGTCATATTACTCTATGGGGTGATCTTTGGCCTCCAATGGTGAATTCCCTAGTGGCAGCTTAAAGGGCAAGTCTGATTTACCAGGCATGTTCTGACAATTTATACTTCGCAAGGCAAGTGGTCTTGGACATGGCAGCCATCAACAGGTGGGCCCATCCCACAGGCAGCTATAGATGATGGCTAATTTTTTTCTCCTGACCTAGATGTTGGTTGTACTGGTAGCCAGACATCTGTACATCCCCATAATACCACCCTGATGCATATGTATATCCCTACATGCTGGCCTAAATTGCTACTTTTTAAAGTAAAACTTACTCTGCAAGGATATCTCAGCTCAACTGCTGCTTTCTTAGTCTCCTATGTCTACTAGGAGATGGTCATGCAGCAGGGTAAGCTGATTCACTGCAGTGTGGATTATACAGCATGGCTGACTCTTTGCATACCCCCTCATTGACTCTTCTTGTATATGGGATACTAATCTAATACAAGTTATCTGGGTTATAGCTAAGGTTTTATTGCTGTACACCACTGAGCTCACATGTTTACAACAGTATGTTCCATGGCATAACACCAGTCAGTGGACTGTCTTCCAAAAATTCAGGCAGAACATTGTACCACCTTTGTCAAGAAAACCATTCTGCCTTGAAGTGTGTATGCTGCATGTGTATTTGTGTAGGTATGCATCTGTGTATCTATGTGTATGGCTACATGTATATGCTGTGTGTGTGTGTGTGTGTGTGTGTGTGTGTGTGTTGTGATTTGACTTTCATGCATGTACCGTGTATCATTGTACTGTATTATAATGGAAGTCTTGAGCAGTGCTCTTGTAAGTTCACCAGCTCAAAGTTTACTTCAGAACTAATATGCAACACATCCAGTCATCATCACTGAGTGATGTTTTACCAGTGGAGATCTTAATGCAAGTTGTACTCTTATCAGAAAAATATCAAAGCAGTATTTCTGCTAATAGGAAGTGTGTGTAAATATACACGACAACCACACTGAAAGTGACATATAAATCACCTGTAAAGTTTTTTTTTTGTTTAATAACATAGCAATAACCCATGCCTGGGTGTGGGTAATGGTGGATTTACCCACGGTTGGTGTGGTTTGGTCACGAATGCGAAGCCCGAGTGGCCAAACAAAGCCAACCGTGGGTAAATCCAGCATTACCCACACCCAGAAGTGGGTTATTGCTATTATACAATGACATTATTTAAGAAAAAAAAATTATTTTTCTTAAATAATGGCATTGTATAATGCCTCCTTGCTGCCCTTCCGCAGCTGTCTGGTATTCTGCGGCAGTTCTGATGTACTGCGCATGCGTATGGCTATGCAGTACATCAGATCTGTGGGCAAAAGCAATGGAGAAAGCAAGATCTCCATTGTTTTTTACAAACTGTTTCACTATGTTAAATGGGTTTAAAGCTGTCTCACTATGTTAAACCCATTTAACATAGCGAGACAGTTTTGAAAAAAGCAACGGAGAAAGCAAGATCTCTGTTGCTTTTTTCAGACTGTCTCGCTATGTTAAAAGAGTTTAACATGGCGAGACAGCTTTAAAAAAAGCTAAGGAGAATCTCTGTTGCTTTTTTTTAAAGCTGTCTCGCTATGTTAAATTCGTTTAACATAGCGAGACAGTGTGAAGCAATGGAGATCTTGCATTCTCCGTTGCTGTAAAAAAAGAGTTATAGTAATGGGAAAATTCCGGGCAACCGGACCTTTTTACATTACTATAACTCTGATTTACAACGTACACACTGACAAATCAGCATGCACATTTCTGAATATTAATTGGGGGTCGTTGTATAATCTTAACGTTTATTTTTAAAGGAACACATGAATTATGACTGAAACAAATAGGTGTAACATAAGGTAGAGATGCAGCATTACTGTCAATAGAAAAATAAGAACAAGCATTGATAACTTTTTAAAATGATATAACATATAAAATAACAAGTGGCTCTGGAATTTAGGCCTATGGCTATTAATTGAAAAACTCCAAAACATTATTTTAATATAGGGACAGGAGTTCACAGATCCATTAACTGGAGATGATAAAGGATGGTTTGCAAGGGATATCATATGAAATAAGCAAATTACATTAAGAAGATTCAACCTTCAGTGCAACAGATTTTGCTTAAATTACCTCATAAGTCTAGGAATGTGATCATGGCCTGATGAAATTTCTGTGAGTAGTTCCATGAAAAGAGCATTTGTTTGATAAAGTTATACTGCAACTTTAAGGAAATGTCCTCTTTTTTTGTCCAATGTTTGGCCATATACATTTTAACCCAGGCTAATATTATACAAACCATATAATAATTTAATGTGTATAATATGCATTATATATATATATCAAGCAAAACTTTATATTTTTAAGTTTTTCATGATTATCTTTGCTTCTTAAAACTAGATTTTTTGAATTGTTCAACAGAGAAAGGTAAATAGGCAGAGTGGATTTATGTGGCCAAGCAATGTGAAAAATATTTGCAATGGAATTTTCTCCACCAATACTACAGTTCGGAAACTCAGGCTAGCCCATTATTGATAGTTTATTTAGTAAGTTTGTTACGGTAAAGCAGTACAGACCATTGATGTATAAATTTTGGAAAATGTAAATTCTTGCAAGTGATATATCACATTTTTCCCAATCACAAATAAAACAAAAACATTGTTTTAAGCAATGACGACCAATACCTAGAAGAACAGGAAGCAGAAAAGTAAATAGAATTCAGTACTGAAATATAAATAAATGAGAGGTAATGTTTCTTTCAGGGTGACTCAACCACAAAAAGACCATCTTTCATTATTACCAATCCCAAACTGGAAAATGTTGCAACATCATTTCTTATTAAGCTGAGCTGTGGAATGGCATTAGTTTTAGCATTCCATAATTTCAGCAGACATGTATCTTGCAGATATTAACATATTACCGTCCAGTGGTTGGTATAGGCAGGACATTTTTTTTCAATTGGAAAATCCAACATCCTGAGGGGTTAATTATTAATTGACATGTTGGATTGCCCGAATTTATGTCAACAAAAGATATTTAAATAACCCTGACATTTGATCAAAATGATATGAGTCAAGCATTAATAGCCTAATGATCAATGGAAGTTTAAGAGCATATGTGAGGATTTCTATGTAAAAGTAACAGGTTTCACAACAGACAAACTCATAATAAATTATCTAATTAATATAATCCAGACAGGGATATTATTAAGTCTGAAAGCAAAATGTCCAGAAATACTCAAAAGTGTTGCAAGCCTCAAAACTGTATAGAAAAATGGCAGACCAGGAAGTTTAAGTTCTCCTTTTAACTTCAGACCTGACAGATTACTTAGGCTGACACAAGAACTATGGTTATTCCATAAAAAAATTGAGATCATGTTGTTCAAAGATTTAAACATGCATTCACTACATGTAAAATTGAACTATTGCAAAAATAAAATAACGCAGGGAAGATATTAATTTTAACAAGGGCTACTTTAGCAAGGAAACTAAATTTGAGTATTTGTGTTTATTCAGTTTGTCTAAATCCACCTTGATTTCTTCTACTGTTTGGTTGAAATTGATATGAATAAATGTATTAACCCTTAAATATTTACATTCGGTAAGAAAACCATTAATACTAGAAACCATGGAAGACTTGAATGTTTTGTTTGTGGCAGTCTGAAGTAAAAATAATCACTTTCTCAATGTTTAACACATACTTTGAGATGTTGCTTTAATTTTTGATTATCTATAGTAAATAAGGAATACATATATCAGGATTTTGAAATATCAGTGGATATCATCCACAATTAAAGCAACTGTAATATTTGTATCAAGAAAATTTCAATAGTTTGAGGTTCTGATGCATAGTAAAATGCAGTGGTTACAAGGATAGAGTAAAAAAGATAGGGTGACAGAGGGCACCCGGGTATACTACTTGTAGAAATCTTTACAGCAGAAGATGTTCTCTTATTTATTTCTCAATAAGGGGAGGCTGAATCATATTTATTATTTTTATTTATTTATTAGCATTTGTTTGCCAGGAAAGTTAGACTGAGCATTGCCCTTTTCCAGCAAAGGCCTGGAGACAAAAGCTCTATTATACAAACATCATAGACTTCATTCACATTGTTTCATCATTTACAGTCAGTTTCATTCATGAACAACAGTTCCATTTTCAGACATACTTGACATAATAATCCTATTTGATAACCAGGCAGGCCCATTGGGCACACAGTACTTTTTCAAGGGTGACCAAGGAGAAATGGTAGTTACACAGGAGGCAAATGAGGGCTGATGGAATGAACCACTGTACCCCAGGAACTAAACCTAACATCTGTGCCAAACATCCTTGAAATCGGTTACATCATTTGCAAACAGTTTTGATTAAAAGTAACTGTTACATAGGTTGTATATGTAGACATTTTTAAGATAAAGTGTTAGAGTAGCCCAAAGAAAGGAAGGGGGGTTGGAGGCACAAAGAATATAAAGGAGATGGGATAACCGTGGATGGTATAGTTGTGATAACAGTACATCAAGTTTTGTGCAAAAGAGAGCTATGACATGAATTCATATAGCTATATTAGTAGCAGTTTAACCAGGGTGGTGCAGGTGCAGAGCCATTTATCTATAATGTGTTGCTTCAGTTGCCATTTAAAGTCTTTCAGGTTGCTGACTTTTCTTAAGTGGAGTAAGATAGTATTCCAGCTATTAGCAATGCAGTGAGTATCCTGCATTGTTGTTAGGTTTAGTTACAGAGAATAATGATTTGTCAGTGGAGAACAGAGGTGTCTTAGTAGTGTATCCTTGAATGGTGGAGTGAAGAAATGGGAATTTGTCAGGACTGCGAAGTAGTTAGAAGGTTTAATTAATTGCCAGCACAACAGAGAATTATTTACTTTTAAGCTAGTTTAGTTGTTTTACAGAGAGGCAGTGATGCGATCACATTGTTGGGTAGTTGGAAATTTAAAAGCATAGTAGCCTGAATGTAATTTTCTATGAAGGCAGTTTTCTTTAAAACCTCAGATAGAAAGGGAGATGCACAATAAATTATGTTGTTATCCTGGGTATCTATGAATTCTGTAAGCCCCAAGTGGAATTTTGATGTGATTTGGTTAGGAAACTGATGAAATCTTTTAGCTAGGATTACTGAATATCTAGATATATCAGTGATATTGGACATTTTTTTTTAGTTAAAACAGATTCATAATTTGCTTTAAGCATCAATATAGTTCTTGGTTCATTCAAATATATGACTAATATAATACATTTTAGTATAATTATCTAGTTTAAGAAAAATGGTGATAACCTGATTTTAAATGTTTTGAAAAGCAACACATCAAAACCCTTAGGTCCAGAAAGCAAACTTAATTTAAAATTAAGCATAGCATCTAGAACTTCCCCAGCATTATATCAGACTTCAGTCTTAAGAGAAAGTTCTCTGGGAGTGCCTTTGAGGGAACTTCAGACATGAGTCTATCAATATTAATTTTATATGAGATTTTTGTAACCATAAATCTCCTTGCAGGTCAAGAAAAAGCATCAGTACTGTCATCTGGTTGTATGTAGATTGCAATCTTCTATTGCCAACAATATATTATTAACTATTAAAATTGTGCCTTACTTTTAATAGCTAAATGTTTTGATGGAATGGCTGCCCACTCAGCACATTTTGCATGGATTTTCAATTCAAAAAGTGATAGATTAGAAGTGTGCAATGATTTCTGTTCACGTTGTGCAGCTGTTAATGATCTAAATTTATCAGAGTCAAAATTCCATTGGAAATTATTGTTAAATTGTGAAATATGATTTCTGAGTGTAGAGATTTGTCTTAACAGACATGTTTTAATATATGTTCATTTACTAATCAGGAGACCTCTAACTACAGATATAAAGGCAGCATATTTGATATGAAATTAATGTCCTTATCCTAATGCAATGCAAATGAGAAAGTGATCAATACAATGACATGATCTTCAACGTCTTTACTTTGCAGTGGATTTAACCCCAAGCCAGCACCAGTTCTCTTATATGGCTATGTAATCATTTAAGTGAGTTAAAATGATCTGGAAATTTTGTTTCTCAACTTTATTTAAGGTTAAAGCTTTGAAAATTCCCAACAAACAGAGAAATTAACCCATAACTACAATCTATGTGAGGATGTGAAGACTGTGACATTTTCCCCATTGGATGCAAAATATGATAAGGATCTAGGAAATCATATACATTAATAAAGGCATTCATTTCTCTATGTCTCTAAAAAAAGAAGAAGAAAATTAAATTATTTTAATTATTTCAATTCTGCTTAAATATTTGACTTGCACCTGTGTAAGAATAATACTTTGTACTTTTCTGCCCTGTTTTGCTGTTTGCATTTTTAAGTTTGTCCTGGGACCCTGTCTTGTTTGTTAACAGATGTGGGAAGATTGTTTTTCTGTATTATTTCACACTTCTATTTACACAAGTAGAATTACTTCTAAAAGCTATCTGTTTTTATTTTAAACCCTGCTTACCCAAAGTCTTGTAGTTTAATTCTCAGTGGTGGCAGAACTGTGTAATCCTGTGAAATTTTGAGCGTTAGTTATTTATTATTCCAGTTTTCCATAAACAATGTTACTGGTCAATTTCAGCATAGTCTGTTTGCCTTAATCTGAAATAGCAGGCCAATAGTGAGTGCATTTTTTCTGTTCTAGTTTGTGCTTCACTAATTTTGCATTCTGTGTCTGCCTCATCCCCGACTAATGCATTAAGCTAAACTTTCTTAAAGAGCTCCAATATTGTCTTTATTTGATTGTATGCCTCTCTAGTTAGCCTGGTTAGCTTTCCCCATCCCTCCAACTCATATTGCTAGTGTTTTATAATAAAGCTGTGTCTGTGGCCTCCACCCCTTATGATAATCTGATTTCCAAAGTCTCTCCCTTCCCTGTTTCATTGCTATTGGCTGTTGTATAAGCTATTTATTAATCTTCCCACCCATTGTTTTCCATAGATTCATGACACTGGGTGCTCACACAGCAAACCAATATTTCTCTTGAGTAAACCCCCTTTAGTGCATAGTGTCTCCTGCTCACTTTCCAGGAGCTTAGCAAAGCTTGGATTCCTAGCTTGCATTCAGCTAGTGTTCCACTTAAGTCTAGTGCCATCCAGACAAAGTTAAGTTCCTTTGAGTGATCACTACTGTTTCCTGCTTTATGTGTGCATTTCACTCATTTTTGTTTAATAAAAAAAATTGCTCTTCCTTCACTGTTACTGCTGTAGGACTGTCTTACAACTGCACTCAGCAAGAGATTTCCAGGTATTTGTGAAGTGGTTTGTGGTAGCATTGCACTTGTATATCTACTGTACTGTACCTTTTTTCATTAGGAGGACTGGAGAATTTACTACTGTTTAGCATAAACTGCTGTGATAAAGCACCCTTTATAGCCTTTTAACCCCAATACCCCGCCCCCTTGTAGTGCACAAATAAAAGGACTGGACAGTGTGGATATACAATTTCCTAACTTCTTTGTAGCCAGCTGAGCGGTGACCTATGCCTGACCTACAGAGAAGTCTCAGACCCTGCCCTACTGGAAATGTTGGACATCTGCAAATGAACTGAGACAAGAATAACTTGCCCTGGGGTTCTTATCCTAGCCTGTGACATAAACAGAACATTCTGTGGAGACAGATATATCCCCCAGTGACTCCCATTCCTCTGCAATAGGCTCCCATTGCATGTGAAGCAGTGCTCCTCAATGACTTTTTTCATAAGAGAGGACCTTCAACAGATTTTGGAAACTATAGGCCCAATAGTCTGACTAGTCTTATTTGCAAAGCCATGGAAAGAATTATCACGGAAATTATCGACAGGGACATATTAGATCACCAGACCTCGGATCCATCTCAGTTTGACTTTGCAAAGGAAGGTCATGCTTAGTGAATCTGCTGGACTTGTTTAAAAGACACCCTGGCAATGGATGAGGGGAAAATGGTGCATACCACCTACCTAGATCTGTCTAAAGCATTAGCTACAATACCCCACTCGAGCATAGTCAGCAAACTTACAAAACTAGATATAGACCCCTTTATAACATGCTGGATGGCTAGCTGGTTCACTGATAGGACCCAGGAGGTTAGATTCAGTGAGGCCACCACCACAAAGAGGCTATGTACTGGGCCCACTCCTCTTTGACATCGACTTCTGAGATATCAAAGCCAATGTCAGAGGCCTTGGTTGACCAAGTTTACAGATGATTGCAAACTGGGAGCAGTCATTGAATTCCCCCAAGATGAGAACGTCCCTCAGGAATGTCTAATACAAACAAATGATTGTTGCCAAAGCCATGGCTTAAAACTCAGTATGAAGAAATGCATTATAGTATATTTTAGGAAGTCTACCACCCTGGGTATCTACATCATCAATAAAACACAATTAACAGTTGATTCACCACTTAGCCAGGGATCTGGAAACTAATGTAGGCAGTAACCTAGCCTTCAATCAGCATATGTCCAAGATAATAAGAAAATCCTATGTTGCTCATCTTATAAACAAAAGCATGGCCTCTAGGTCCACAGAGGTCATCATACCACTGTACTTGCCCCTCATCATACCCATCATAGAGTAAAATGCCCCCTTCAGTATGTACCTGTCCAGAAACATACAGCAACTGGAACATCCACAAAGTTTCCTTACACGAAGAATACAGGGAGTAAACACAATGTACCAAGCTGATTGCCTCAAAGCCCTGTCTCTTTACTCAGTATCATACAGACTTCTGAGAGGTGATGGCTGCCTGTAGACAGGGCATCCCTGAACCCTGTTTTGATGAATCTTTCACACAGCTGCAAAACAAATAGCATCAGAACTACTAGATTAAAAGATCTAAATTTTGCTTGTGATATAACTAGGGCATGTTGGAGAGACAGATATGTTTCTCCGTGAATTCCCATTCTCTGGAACAGGCTCCCCACCCATGTGAAGCAGAGGTCTTCCCTATCCCTTTTCAAGCACAACTTGGGCCAATGGATGGGTAATCAAGAATTCACCCCTGGACTGGCTCCTATGTCTCTGATGGACATAGGGAGTTAGCAAATCACAATATGTAAATCAAATTTGTAGATCACATTTGGGTTTCACAGCTAGGCTTATAAGGGCTCTAGTGGTCATTAGCTTAGTATACACCTATGAAGCTATGAAACTATGCGGTAAAAAATATTCAGTTTTATCTAAGACAGAGCCAAGACTTTAATTCCAATTCCTACCTAATGTGAACATATGACTGTTGAAACCAGATAAAACCTAAAACTAAAATGGGGGAAGAAAATGTCTCTGCAAAAGCATGGTGCAGATATTGAATTCAAAGCTAAGGTATGTGGAAAGAGTAGACTAACACTTTCCCATATAATGCCTGTTCCCTAAGTACTGTTCTTGGCCTGCAGTATGTTAAATGGTAAATCTCGTCTAATCAGGATACCTGTTGTACAACTTTTATGTGAATTTCCTGAAGCCAGTAAATGTGCAACTATTTCTTTTAATTTGTATCAAACTGAGAGACACAAGCTTCTTTTATGTGTGTTTTCATATTATAAAAAATGCCAAAAGATTTATTTCTTAGCTGACACCTGTTCTACATGCAAGTTCCTAGAAGACAATGCTTATGGGTATTATAGCATGTTTATCTCATATAAAATTACTGTAGTCACTTTTTACAAATATAATATTACATACCTGCCTGACTCCCTCATTACGTAGAGATTAAGTAGTATGAAATAGCAGCATAACATGGTGCTCCTGTTCCTTTTGAAGAGTAAGCTAGTATAACTTCAGGCTACTAATAAATGATATCTCATAACAACAATGCTAAAACTGGAAAGGGGACAGCTACCCTCAGGACCTAATCCTCTTAATTCCTACCAAGGCTTTTTGGAAACTTGTGAACTCAAAATATAATCCTCCCCAATTAACACAAACGCACACACACACGCACACACACACACACACACACACACACACACACACACACACACACACACACACACACACACCAATGAAAATATTAAAATATCTACACTGCATTTTATTGGTCTACAAGGGTAGTAAGTATCACATACAACATGCTGACTGTACCGCTCTGAACATAATATTAACAGTTTAACTGTTTTTGCAACAGAAATGGGTTTCAGAGTACAAAAATAAATTACAAATTAAAAGAAAAAGAATGATTTTTATTGAGTTGCTCTAAAAATTAAAAAATAATAAAAAAGAGTGAAAACTTTGCAAAAGAAACAGATAAAAAAGCATTCCAGGTTGGTTTTGCTGATTGTGATGATGAGGTACCAGAAGAAGTAGCAGGAATCAGCAAAACCAGCCACAAATATTATTCTGAAATCATCTTGTCTGTGTTTCTTTTGCAAAGTTTTCACTGCACAGCAGAGAATTTTGGAATTCGCTGTTCTTTGAAAAGCTGCTTAGTATATGTCTGCTGCTTTGTCCAGCTTTGTTAAGCAAATCTGCTTGTATCAAAACCATTGCTAGGTTACCTTGTGCCATGTGCAAACTACACGTACAGAAAGTAAAAATACCACACACAAAGCACTTCAGCAGTGACCACAAATCTGAATGCCAATACTGTATTTGTGCTCATGGCAAAAGTGATCAAGTGCTAATCATGTCCCCTAACACCTTGCACCCAGGGCAGCTGCCCTTTCAATATGACGGAACAAACCCAGTGACTACCACAGCAGCTGTAAAATGTGAAACTACAGTAAAAAGTGGTCAAAATGACTCAAATGACAACTCACAGCGATTAAAAATAAAAAGCAGTGTTTAATACAAAAAGGTTAGCACTTTCACAATAATAAACTGCTTGCTCAGACCTAAAACCCACATACCACTAAACCCATTTAGAACATCATTCATTGACAGATAATTGGCAATATCTTGAATAATTAGGCAACAGCAATCAATAAAAAAAAAAGTTGCCACAAACTGTATATATTAAAGCCAAGTAAAAATCCTACTTACGAACAGAAGTCCATGATCGGAAGAATATGATCAACAAAAGCATGTTCAAAAATACAATATAAATCTAAATGAATAGTCAAACTACTAAAGCAACATTAAAATAAAACATAAATCCAAAACAGATTAAAGAATCTGTCGTATTTTTAGTTGGTTTGCTGACAGCGTCTTTTACCCGACTCTGATGCCCTTGTTTTTCTCAGCTGCCCTTTCACCCTGCAATAGCTATTTATCTGGCCAATATATGTTCATATCCCTTGAGGAGAAAAAGCTGTGGGGTCTCCCCAGTAGGATACAATATATAGCCTGGTGATTATGGATATCAAGAGAATGAACTTCTTTTAATGATATACAAAACTATCAAACTCATGGGATGGTAGTGAAATCCAATTATGTGTTGTGGCAGGAAGAGGGGATCTTTAACTCTTCCTGCATGATGCAGACCAGGTGAGACCATACTGGCATCAACCTTTTGCATGCCCAATATATATTTTTTGAAAGTCTGAATGTCTTCTTCTAAACAACTAAGACAAATAACCTTGATGATAAGGTGCTGTTCTACACATTTTATGGGGAGATGCACACATTTGAGCTGCTGTTCAAATGGTGGTAGAAATAACACAGGAATCTCAGCGCCCATATCTGCATTTGTTTAGCCCTTTCCCCATTTGATGCTGTGAGGGCATGTTGCTGATCCCCATTAATATAGATACCTGACTGCTATTCACTTCATTTTGCAGTAGTAATTTGTAAATCAGTGATGATTTAATTGATGCTATTGATACTGAAGGGCTGGGAGTCAATCTGCCCCCCTTGAGGAGGCATTGTAACAAGGAGGCTTGGACTTAAGTACTCCCATTAATCTGGATGTGAACACTGTGTGTCTTAATAGCAATAACAGCATCTCATTTTGCTTCAGCCCAAATGTTTCTGCCAAGAGACCAAAGGAAGGAGAGGTCACAGAATAGGTTCCACTTTCTAAGTGAAGGGGGAGATGTACATAATACATCTGGCCTCCAAGTCAGACCAGAATGTATTGTTTCCTTCAATTTTAGGGATGAGTGACTCCAGGTTGATGCTTCTAGTAGGCTTAAGTGGGGACATTGTCTTAGTATATGAAGTATCTTGACTCCTGAATGCATTGCATTTGTGCAGTGTGGGTATTTCAAGTGGCTAGGAAGGACAGAGTTTTACCAGAACACTCCCAGTGGACAGGGTAGTTAGTTATCCTACCTTCTAATATTGTCAATAATGGAATGCATCTTCCTTTGACATAATTAGTTTCTGCAATGTGAAAGCCAATGTATATTTCTAGGTATTTGGAAATCCAGCACTACCTTTGGCTGTAGAGGTACTCAGTGAAGCATTTTAGTGGACATATTGTACCTGTCATCAGCTGATATATTTTGTTCAGCAATTTGTTGACAATGGTGTCAGAACATGCCTGAGAAAGTAATAGACTTTAGGTCTGAAGGCCAATTTCAATGCAATAATTCTTCTCAACAAGGATAAGTGGAGATTCCTCTATTCCTGTATGTATGTACTTCAACAAATAAATAATCCCAGAGTTTTGCTGGATTAATTCTAATCATTACCTGAGGGGTGTGATTATAACAGAAGGCTGGTTTGCTCTGCTTAAGTTCCTGTGCAGGTGCATTAGCAGGGAAAACGTCAGTTTTACTCTTGTTAGCCTTTCGCTCTAATAAGTCTTCGAATGTGGACAACAGTAACAGAATGTTGGAATGTGCTCTATAGGACAGTCAATTAGTGGTAGGCAGTCATCTGTAAATGTGTGTATTCCTACTGCGTCTTCATACAAGGACCCCCTCGCCCCATGAAGTCTGGGGATTGATGAATCATCAGAATAAGAGGCTCTTTGGCTAGAAGAGAAGAGAATAATGTAGGGACCTTTGGTGGATTGGGGCACTGTTAATGTGATGACTGCTAGAACCAATGTCCATGGCCACTGATATTGTGCCTGGGTAGCTCTGATTTACTCATCGGAAAGGATCATTTTAAACATGGTTGATCACAGGTGATCCCACAGTACTAATTCTAAGGCTTTTTCAAGTACTAATAGCATTGCAGGTGCTGGTAACAGGCAATAGTTTTCCCATTGCTTAAGTGTAAGATGAGCCCATGAATGATCTGTGCTTAGCCTACTTTTCAGTAATCCCACATAGGAATCATAAACCAGATGGGTGAGGGATAGCTAAAGATGGAGGACTGGAATTTTCAAATACATTTTAGCTTTTGTTTTGATAAAAATTGGTCTGTAATCCTATAGTTTGGTAGGATCCTTGCCTGGCTTTGAGAGAAAGATGATCCTTGGCTCTTAGATACAAGTTGGGGGGAGGCCTCATGAGTACATTTGGCTGACGACAGAATGCAGTGGGGAAAGCAGAATGGGGGAAACAATTTATACAAGCTAGATGATAGGCCTTCAGGGCCTTTGGCATTACCTGAAGAGGTAGATTTAATAGCATAAAGAATCTCTTCTTTAAAGATGGAAGCAGAGCACTGCGGGACCATATCCTTAGGTAACGAGTTTAGTATAATATATTTCACAAGTTTCTCTGTAGCTGTAGAAGCTGCTACCTGCTGCTCTCTGACACTACAGTTATGCATAGTATTTACTTAATTCCTCAGCTATCTGTCTAGGAGACCTCAGAACCTTCTGGTCTACTATAATAGCCTTAATAATTGCTTTCGCCTGGTGTTTCAGTTCAGAGGTTAATTTGTCTGGTTTGCTCTGAGTCCAGACCTTTAGGGAGGTTCTGTGTATGCAGGGCTCTGACCTGGCTTTAAGAAGGAACACAAGGTTGGTTTAGATTGTGCTAAATGTTTTCTTTACCTCACATGGGGATTTCATCCTCTGCAAAATTATCTTTTGTATGTGATGTGAACTTTCTGTACCTACATATAGGTTCATAGGTTCATAGGTATGTACTAGGCTATTGGCCCAAGGGCCTAAGTAAGCCTAGCCAACAAGGTTCCCTGGCTTATGTCACCCAGGAAAGTTAATTTCCTGTGCCCCTGTCGAGCAGAGTCACAGAAGTGATCCCCGGGGTGTATTTCCTACTTCCCATCCACTCATCATGATTTTTCTTGAAGAGTGTTAATAAGGAACTTTGCTTGACATAGATGGGTAGCTTGTTCCAGAGTATAAGAAGTCTCAGGGACAGGAATTTATTCCTCCAGCATGTCCTGTTTATTGTGGTGACAAGGTTTAGGTCCCTAGAGCGTGTAGCTCAGAGGAATTGGGATTTCTTTAGTTGTAGCATGTCCAACAGTTCTGGGTTTGACATAGCTTTATATGTTAGGCAGAGATCACCTCAGAGTAGGCGATATGCTACGGAGTAAAGCTGGAGTTTTTTGAGATGGTCAGTGTAGGGCATCTGTTTGAGGTCAGTAATCCTCTTTGTGAGGTACTTATGTGGCCTTTCCAGCTGCTGCAGATGTCTTGTGAGGTACATTCCAAAAGGGGCTTTGTACTCTATAATGGGTCCAATGATTGCTGAGTAGAGGCGAACAATGACCTCTTTCTTCCTTGATGAGAACCCTTTTGTGATGAGGTGTGCCACATAGAAGGATTTCTTGACTACTGTGGTGATGTGATTATCAAAGGAGAGACCTCTTTCTTCCTTGATGAGAACCCTTTTGTGACGAGGTGTGCCACATAGAAGGATTTCTTGACTACTGTGGTGATGTGATTATCAAAGGAGAGACTATATTTCCACCTGAGTCCCAAGGTCTTTTCTCACACATTTGGCGTAAAGTAGACTGCCGTTTATGTGGTAGTTCATGGGTGCAGAGATTTTACCAAAGGGATGACAATGCACTTTTTGGCATTGAGCTTGAGGCCATGCCTCTGATACCAGGCATCTGTCTCAGTGAGGCCCTTCTGTAGGATGTCCACATCATTTGGGGACTCGACTATGGCTCCTAGTTTGCAGTCATCTGTGAACTTCATTAGCCATAGGCCTTCTGTGTTAGCCTGTACTTCAGAGAAGTAGATACCAAACATGAGAGGTCCTAGGACTGAACCCTGTGGTACTCCACTTGTCACTGGTTTGAAGTCATATTTGGAGTCTGCAACTTTTACAGTGTGGGTTCTGTCAGTGAGCCAGTTGGCAACCCATCTTGTGATGTAGGGATTTATACCTAGTTTAGTGAGTTTAGCTATAATTCCAGAATGGGCGATAGTGTTGAAAGCTTTGGCGAGGTCAAGAAAGGCTGTGTGAACCACCTTACCCTCGTCTATGGCTTTGGTGACTGCCTCAAAGAAGTCAATCAGGTTCATACGGCATGATCTGCCTTTTACAAACCCGAACTGGGTGGGGTCCAGAGTTTGGAAGTTACCAATGTCTTTGTTTATGAGTTCCATGATGATACGTTCCATGGCCTTGCAGACCAGGCTCATCAGGCTAATAGGGCGATAGTTCCCAGAATCAGTGGTGCTTAGGTGGGGAGCCAGTTTATTCTGAAGTTCATGTAAAATGCAGCCTGGGATGTTTTCCAGTCCCATGGATGCTGTGTTTTTGGTTTTAGAGAGTGCAGCTTTTACCTGCATAGATGTGATTACAGGGACTCTGCATTCTTCCTGTATAGATATGGGTCCTTTACGGGGTGAGAGGGGGATAAAGTTAGCACTGAAACTATCTGCCAGGATGTTGGCAATATCAGTCGGTTCTGTAATTTTCCATGCTATTGTGCTGTAACTCAGAGCAGATCTGGGTGGTGCCATTGAGATTCTTGACATAGCTATATAATGCTTTGTGGGTGTCCTTAGAATCAGTGGCAATTTTGTTTTCGTAGCTAGCTTTGAAGGATCTTATAATGGATCTTAGCTTCTTACTGAGGCTGACCAGGGAGCTCTTCCACTCATGGGATTTTACTCCTTTTTGCAGCAGTTTCTTCCTTCTGTTGTAGAGTTTGTTTATGGCAGGGGACCACCAGGTTGGCTTCCTTTTTTTGGAGGATAGCATCTTGGTTCTGTTTTGGATAGCACGATCCATGCACTCATGTAAGTGCTTATAGAGTGCATTTGTGTAGGATTCAGCAGTCATAACTGTATTGTCCATCTGCATGGGTGTTATGAAATTCACCACTTCTGTCTTAAGAAGCATGAAGGTGGCGTTGGAGAAACTTTTTACCATGGTTTCCTTGATGGTGGGTGGGGTCGGTATGCGGATAGCCAGAGTGATTAGCTTGTGGTCAGATCTGACTAATGAGGAGTTGACTTCAGGTGTTGATCATCGGTCACTCATGCTGGTAATGACTAGGTCTAGGATATTGTTGCCCCTGGTGGGGGTGTGGATAAGTTGATCCAGGGAATTGGAATTTATGAATTCCAGAAAGTGTTGAGTGAAGAAGTTGGTACATGAGTAGTTTTCCCAATTAATGGTGGGGTAGTTGAAATCGCTCATTATTAGGGTGTTTGTTTGAACCCTAATATTTTCCAATATATCAAGAAAAGAGGAGAGGGAATCTTGGGGCATAGTGGGGGAATCTGTAGCAAGCTACAATTTGGATTGCAGTTTTGCCCAGAGTTAGTTGCACTTGGATAACCTTGGATGCATTATGCTGCAAGACTAGTCTGGAGGTGTGGATATCCTTAATGAATATGGACACACTTCTGCCTTTAGTGTTCTGGTCCAGGTTAGATGACCGAAAAGTGTGGTATGAGTTATAGCCTGATAATGCAGGGGTGCTCTCTAGAGCCTTGAACCAGGTCTCAGTCACTGCACAGATATCGAAGTTCTCCATTTTAAGGAGTGCCTTGAGTGAGGGCATTTTGAGATTTAGACTTCCAGCATTGAGTAGCATTACCCTCAGTTTTTGCTTGCCTGTTCCTGTTCCGGTGGTGAATTTGTCATTTGAACCTTGACTAAAAAGGCACTATAGGGGCGGTAAGAGCCTTAGCCAGTATCCAGAATCCCAGGGGTGACAGGTGCAGGCCATCTCTGGCAAAGCATCGTGGACTGTCGACCATGTCGTCCCAGGCAGGCAGATATTGGATCCTCTTAGAATGACACCAGAAGCTTAGCCAATTGTTGAAGTCAATAATTTTGTCCTTGTACTGCGGTATCATTCTAGGCAATGGCAGGATGCTACTCAGGGCTAGGGTCATACCTGTCTGGGCTACAAGATCGGAGAGCTCTTCCATGTCTCTTTTCATGTAGTCCAGGGAGGTACATCTCAGGTCATTCACACCAACATGGACAATGACAGAGTAATATTTTTACTTGTTGTGGAGTGACCTGAGTGCGTGGGTTATGTGGCAGATCCCTGCATATGAAGTGCAATATAAAATAATGTTGAAGTTTTGGGTCAAAATTATTAAAACCAATAAAGTTATGATCCTGTATTTAAATAGGTAAATTCATATTATTACTTTGGCAGTGTTTGATCTTTTGCCTCAGACAAAATATAGCCATTCCACCTTCATGGTGTAAAATGGCTTTGATGGCTGCCATTATTTTAGTCCATAAACAAAATTTTGCATGCCAAAAAAAAAAGATTTTGCATTTGCTATCTGGAAAGTCACTAAATCTACACCTAATTTTCCCTTCAATGAATTGTTCAAGTTTTTGCTTGAGCACAAATCCTCACTTATAGGTTCATAGGTTCATAGGTTTATACTAGGCTATCTGCCCTAAGGCATTTATAAGCCTAGCCCAAAGTTTTGTGGCTTACGCCACCCCTTATATGAAAAAATACTGTGCCCATTAGTTTGTTGTGCCTCTGTCCAGCAGTGACACAGAGATGATTCCCGGGGTAAACCTACAATCTCCCATCCACGGGTCAAGATTTCTCTTGAACAGAGCCAGCGAGGTGCTCTGCCTCACATGGACCGGGATTTTATTCCACAGCATAGGGAGTCTCTGAGTGATAAATCTATCCCTCCAGCACGTCCTATTTATATCCGTGCTAAGGTTTAAGTCACTTGCTCTAGTGGTTTTGGTGGATTTGGATTTTTTGAGGTGGAGCATGTCCATTAATTCCGGGTTGGACATGGCCTTGTATGTCAGGCACATGTCACCTCTGAGCAGATGGTATGCGACTGAATAGAGCTGGAATTTCTTCAATCTGGCAGCATATGACAGATTTTGGAGTCCC
The DNA here is from genome assembly GCF_019279795.1 of Protopterus annectens. Taxonomy (NCBI): domain Eukaryota; kingdom Metazoa; phylum Chordata; order Ceratodontiformes; family Protopteridae; genus Protopterus; species Protopterus annectens. Next base: position 1,214,576,532 of record NC_056743.1, read on the forward strand.
TTTATCCTTTTGGTGAGGAACTTTTGGGGTCTCTCCAATTGCTGCAGATGTCGGGTGAGATACATCCCGAATGGGGCATTGTACTCGATCATTGGTCTGATAAGTGAAGAGTACAGGGAACAATGACCTCACTAGATCTGGATGTGAATCCCTTCATGATCAGGTGGGCAATGTAGAAGGTCTTTCTAACCACTTTAGCAACGTGAGTGTCAAAAGAAAGGCCACTGTCAACCTGGGTCCCCAGGTCCCTGATAACCTCTTCTGTGCTTAGTGGATTGCCACCTATATGGTAGCTTGGGGTTACCTTGTTTTTCCCGAAGGGTATGACTATACATTTTTTGGCGTTTAACTTCAGGCCATGGCTCTGGCACCAGCTATCTGTTTCCATGAGTCCCTTCTGAAGGATATCCGTGTCCGATGCACTTTCCACTATGGCGCCCAGTTTGCAGTCATCTGCAAACTTTGTCAGCCAAAGTCCTCCCATGTTGGCCTGTACTTCTGAGAAGTAGATGCCGAACAATAGGGGGCCAAGGACCAAGCTCTGTGGGACACCACTTGTGACCGGCTTGGAGTCTGACATAGCACCAGCAACTCTAACCCTGTGGGTTCTGTCCTTAAGCCAGTTTGCAACCCATCTTGTGACATATGGGTTTACATTTAAGCTGGTAAGTTTTTCTACAATATCCGAGTGGGGTATTGTGTCGAAAGCCTTTGCAAGTTCGAGGTAGGCTGTATGGACTGCCTTTCCCTCATCAATGGCCTTGGTGACTGTTTCGAAGAAGTCGACCAAGTTCAAAAGGCATGATCTGCCCTTGACGAAGCCAAACTGGGTCGGGTCCAATGTCTGCAAGTCCCCTATATCTTTGTTTATGAGCTCCATTATGATCCTCTCCATAGCTTTGCAGACTAGACTTGTTAAGCTTATGGGATGGTAATTACCAGGGTCCGTAGAGGCACCACCTTTGTGGAGTGGGACCACAGTTGCCGTACGCCACTCCTTGGGCACGTATCCTGTGGTAAGGCTGAGATTAAACAGCTGCCTTATGTGCGGGTTTAATTCCTCATTTAGCTCGTGTAGCACACAGCTGGGGACACCATCCGGTCCCATTGATGCTGTGTTTTTAGCTTTAGGGAGAGCAGCTTTCACCTGCGCATTTGGGATGTCTGGGAGGCTACACTCCGCTGGGATAGTTATCTCTCCTTTAGGGGGGGAGAGGGGGGTGAAGTTTGCACTGAACCTGTCTGCCAGTATGTTGGCAATGCCTGTGGGTTCAGTGATTTTTGTATCATTTTGGACTAATTCTGAGCATATCTGGGAGTTTCCACCCATGTTCCTAACATAGCTGAAAAAGGCCTTATGATTGTCCTTTGAATCCATGGCAATTTTTCTCTCAAAATTGGCCTTAGTTGATTTTATGAGTGCTCATATTTTTTTACTACTAATGATCAGGGGTGACTTCCCTTTTATGGATTTTGTTCTATCATGTAATAGCTTTCTCCTCTTATTGTAAAGTTTGTTAATGGCTGGGGTCCACCAGACTGGACGTTTGCCCTTTGTGGAAAAAGTCTTGGTTTTATTTGGGATTGCCTGATCCATGCAGTCCTGGAGTTGTTCATAGAAGGCATTTGTAAGGGCTTCCGCAGCTTGGGTTGTTGTTTCCACTGGCTCAGGGGACTTGAAGGATACCACACCGGTCTTGAGTAGTGTGAAGTTTGCTTTAGTGAAGTTCTTCACTGTGGTCTTTTTTGTTTGGGGTGGGGGCGGGATGTGGATTTCCAGTGAGATTAGTTTATGATCAGATCTCACCAATGAGGGATATACTTCCGGTGTGGAGCATTTTGTCCCCATGTTTGTGATAATGAGATCTAGTATATTTTCTCCTCTCGTGGGAACAGTGACTAGCTGTTCCATGGCATTTGAATTTATGAACTCCAGGAACCGTTGGGCTAGAAAGTTAGGGCTTGAGTAATGTTCCCAGTCTATATTCAGGTAGTTGAAGTCACCCAATATGATGGTGTTTGGAGATACATTTATACCCTCCAGTGTCTTCAGGAAGGCTGTGTGGGGTTCCTGAGTTTGAGAGGGTGGCCTGTAGCATGCTACAATTTGTAGAGCAGTTTTGCCTATGGTTAGTTGCACCTGGATGGTTTCCGAAGCTTAGTGCGTTGCCACCAACCTGGAGGTGTGGGTATCCTTTATGAATATGGATACACCCCTCCTTTTGTGGTGTGGTCCGGGTTTTGGGGCGGAATGCATGATATGAGGTAAAACCTAATAGTGCCGGGTGCTCTCAGGAGCCTTGAACCAGGTTTCAGTTACAGCACAGACATCGATGTTCTCCATACTGAGAAGGGCCTCGAGTGCGTGCATTTTGAGATTTAGACTTCTGGCATTGAGCAGCATTACCCTCAGTTTCTTCCCATTTTTGTTTTCTAGGGTGGTAGGTTTAGAATTTGAGCCTTGCCTAAAAAAGGCACTATGGGGGTGGCAAGAGCCTTAGCCAATATCCGGAATCCCAGGGATGACAGGTGCAAGCCGTCCCTTGCGAAGCAACGTGGCTTGTCAAGCATGTCATCCCAGGCAGACAGACTCTGGATCCCCTTTGAATGACACCAGACATTAAGCCAATTGTTAAAGCTGATCATCTTGTCTCTATATTGTGGCATCATTCTTGGTGAAGGAAGGATACTGCTCAGGGTCAGGGTCATACCTGCCTGGGCTACATAATCAGAGAGCTCCTCTATGTCTCTTTTCATGTAGTCCAGGGAGGTATGTCTCAGGTTGTTCACACCAGCATAGACAATGACTGTGTCATATTTGTACTTGCCGTGGTGTGTTTTTCATATATGTTTGATGACTGCAGCTCAGGTAAACCACAACAACATTTTTCCTTAGTTATATATTGTATGATCTTTCTCCAGCTGGAGTAATTTTGAAGTAAGAATAGTAAACTAAGAAGGGTAGGCAAGAGAAGCACTCTCACGTGTCAGGTACAGGAAAGTGTTGTCCTTTTTGCAGAAGTATTCAATTGACTTTGTGGGTGGGTTTCATTGTTTTATACACTATTACCTTGCAAATGCATGTGCTTAGATGTTAAGTACAGTCAAGGTATTAATCCAGAGAGTATAGGGCAGAGCAATTGTTTGGCCTCTCCCCTTTGCACCTGCTGTCTGAATGGTTGCCATGACTCTACCCATGTGTTTCCTGCCAGAAAAGAGCCAGCTGTATTACAACCATTGCACAGACAGCTATTGGGAGATTCTTTCCTTTCTTTCTTTTTTTTTTTTTGCTTGCCCTAAAAGACATACAATAAGTGTAGTGTGCGGCTGTCACTTGCTTTCTTGTATAAAGCATCCCCTCAGGTAATTCCACCCTGCCATCCCAAGCAGATGGCTCTTAAGGCATTAATTAGTGGAAAAAACACTTTAAGGCATGACCCTCGACCTTCATCATGGGAGAGGTAAGCAGGTCATATCTCTTCACTATTTTCCCTCCCAATCTGCATTCTGTGGTATCCAGGCCACTTGCTGACCCTGGGATGGCCAGGCCATTAGTCAGGCTCCATCGCTCTGCACCATGGACTAGCATTGTATAGCCAAGCAACTCTGGTTTTAGGAGCTGAGTAAGTTACCACAGGGGACGCATGTTGGATACTTTCTTCACAGCTGCCATAAATAAGCATTTATTTCTTTTTGACATTACATTTTTATGTACTGAAATTAAATGACCACTACAGAGGCATATCCGCAGCACATTATAAACACAGCATGTATTTATTTACATAGGTGTGCAAGTACCGTGTTTTGCACTTTTTCAGGTGAGTATTCCTTCCCGAAACACTGTTGAATAGAAAATTTGGAATGTCATATGAAAGTATTGTCTCCATTTTTATTCTATCTCTGACTCATACTTGCTGATTTGACTTCACCTCACATCTTTATTTACTTAACTGAGTAGATGCACTGTCCCATGGACCACTGATCAATACTGTACAAGATTATTAAAACCAACAGGTTTTTGTTATCCATCTTAGCCATGACATATTGGTTGCATATATACTACTACCTCTTCATGTAATTATATTCTTTCACTCTCTTTGCATAGCTTTGTATTCTCTTGTATTATTTTGTACCAACTCCTATTTTTTTGTTTTTGTATTACTTACTATTCCTCTGTATTATTTGTTGTATTTTAGCATTTATTATTTTGCATTGTTTATGATTTATTAAGTAAATATGGAGCTTTTCTCCCCAGGCCTCTGCTGAAAAAGGACTTGTATCTAATTGGACTTTCCCAGTAAACAAATGTAAAATAAAATAAATAAATAAATAAATAAATAAAAATAATTTTTCAGCCAAAAAATGTATTAGAAAGAGAAACATAAACTCAGTATAGAAACAGTTTATTGTAGACAATAAACCGATATGTTCTTGAAATGAATCCAAAGAAAATCCATACATGGGGAAAAAATACATACTTCAAATAGACAGTGAGCAGATGTTAAGATTAAAGACTGGACCCTGAAACTGTGAAGGAAAAATATTACTATTGATCCACTGCACATTCTGCAGAGGAAAACCATGTTTATTTTCACTCTGTATAAGTTTTCTTTTCATTCTTAGATCTCACTTCTAAATTGCCTGTACCTCAGAAGTACAATTCTTCACCCTTCTAATTGGGAAATTGTTTCAATTTTAACAGAGTTTTCCCTGGGTGGATCAGAAGGAATCTACAGAAATCTGTTCTTTTGCTATTAGACTCAGATCAGCATTTGAGAATTTTACTTCTAGAGATGTATTTTCTTAAAATATTGTAATTATTTTACATCTGCATTTTCTTTAAACATTTTATTAATTTTCTATGCAATATCTCTCTGTCATGGTTTCTAATTTTTTATCTTCCTCCGGAAACTGAGATACTCTCACCTACAATAGATTACAGTTATATTGGCCTCAGCTAAGCTGCCCCTATATGACTTAGCTGCATACTCAGTAAAGTAGCATGTCTTATATGTTTATAAGACCCTTCTTCAGGAGAAGATATCATATACTGCAGTGGATCTCTTAACTTCACTTTTAAGTACATGATGTCCTAACAGCTAAAATATTGCATATCCTTACTTAGCACAGGAACCCAGCACTAAGAGGGATTTTATCTCTAGGTAGAAAATGTTATCACTGACTACAGTGTAGAAGACAAGTTCCTTTGTTAAGACCATCCCCTGATTCTGTGCAAGCTATTTGTTTATTCATTTATTTATATTTGCTTACATGGGTAGTGCACTAACCAATGTTGAGCAAATTCAGGCTTGGCCAGGGTGAAATACAAAACATTTCATGAACAAAAATACAGAAATGTAAACAACAGCAAAATAGTTAAATTCTTGTGCACCTGATGATATACCTATTAACGTCCTTGCTTCAGACTTCTGGACTAAGCCAAAAATGATGAGGGGACAAAAGCCCCAAAACAGAGACAAGTTTTAAATAAAATATTTCTCTGAGACAAGTTTTAAATAAAATATTTCTCTAACTCACTTAAAAAGTTAATAGAACAGCAGGTTTTCTGAGCAATAAAAGGTATGAAACTCCAATATCTGGCATTCTTGACTGACTACCTGTAATTCTCAGATTTACCAGAAAAAAATTAAAATATGAGGAATAAGTCAAACCTATGAAGCAATTCTGGGGACATTCTGCAAACTCATGGACAGCTGAAGGGTATGTCAGATCCCAAGACAAAAAACCCTGAATGTGAAAATCTTCTCAGAGACTGTTTTAACATTGGTTTCTGCTGGAAAGCATTCCCTTGTTTCTTCTCCAGTCTTTGAAATGATCTGAGGTGGAATTTACACTTCCTTCATCCCATCAGAGAAACATATTTGTTTCTGAGGTTTGAACCTTTACTGAGTGTGGGTCTTGGAATCAAGTATGTTTACGAGCACTAGCAAAACTGAACTATGGGTTACAGCATTTCATATAGGGCAGAGGGAGAGCAATTCAGATGACATCAGGAAATCTGGTGCAGGGTTTCTGCACAAATCCCTAAAAGAAAAGTTTGAATTACATATATGTCTGCATACTTTGTATACTGCCATGTCAAAATATATCAGAACATCTCTGCAGGAAAAAAACTTAATTATTTTAAATTTATAAGTGAACTGTATCTTATGATTCAGTTTCAGCAATGACACATGCCACGTAAGCAACGTTCAGAATTATATGTTGATACATGGTCTGCCTGAGTGTTGAACCTAGCCCAGGACAGCTGCCTTTTCCCTTTGTTTCCTCCAGATTAAACAAGCTTCTATTCATTTTCCAGATATGTCAGCATCTGCTACACTTTCTGACTACTCCTTATACATTTTAACTATGACTCCATTCCCCTGTAGAAATACTTCCTAATGTTTAGACTATCCATATTTAGAACTATAACCACTAATATCCCCTAAATTAATGATGCATGTATTACATCTATAAATAAGCTAAGCTATTTTTATTTTAAATCTTGTTGCATATTCTACTGAACCATTTTGGTTTTATCATGTAATTTAATGGCACGCTTATGTCTCATCGGTACATATATTTTGAATGCTCTTGGTTCATATGACTGTGCTTCATTTGGTTGCAGAGAAAAGGTCATCAGTCAGGAAGCTGCTGTTAGTAAGTGGAAAGATCACGTAACATTCACAATTTCCCTAAAGCTGTGTGATCTCATAATTAGTTTAATTAGTTTATGCAAGTAGCACAAGTAAGGGGGAGGCAACCTTTTCTCTGTAACTAAATGAAACAAACTGTTCTGAGGTCTGCAATCAGGCCAATATCTATATATATATATATATATATATATATATATATAGAGAGAGAGAGAGAGAGGGAGAGAGAAAGATAGTTATGGAGACTGTCTTGCAGTTAAAACCTAATGGTGGCCTGATATGGAAAGACAGACCAGTAGTAGACAAATATAGTTGCTGACCTGACCTTTTAAATGCATTGAGGTTAATTAAGTGGTGACGTTTAACTGGATAAAATATTCACATATAAAATTATAAG